>NW_007064551.1:66669-111923 GCF_000164805.1 Carlito syrichta | reverse complement strand
CTCGAACCCGCGGGCTCAGGCAATCCACTCACCTCAGCCTCCCAAAGGCGCAGGATTACAGGCTGAGCCACCGAGCCCGGCTATATTTTTTTAAAGATCATTATTTTCTGTCTCTTAGTCTACTTTTTGGGAGGTTTCCTTTTTCTGTTCTTACAACTCTTCTACTTTTTATGCTAACAAAATTTCTTCCCCCAAAGCTCTTTTAAATATCATGGAATAGATACACTTTTTTTCCTCTAAGAACAGTGATCTTTCTGCATTTTCTTTCTTTTTTTTAGACAGGGTCTTGCTCTGTCGCCTAGCTGGAGTGTAGTGGTGTGATCGTGGCACACTGTAGCCTTGAACTCCTGGGCTCAAGTGATCCTCCAGTCCCAGTCTCTGAGCAGCTAGGACTACAGGAGTGTACGAGGTTAGTGCTTTAACTTTTTCTGTAGAGATGCAAGCTCTGTATGTTGCCCAGGCTGGTCTTGAACTCCTGGCCTTGAGCAATCCTCCTGTCTCAGCCTTCGACACTGCTGGGATTACAGGCATGAGCCACCATGTCTGGTTGGCAATCTTGGTGATAATTATTTTTATTTGCTTGTGCTCAGTGAATTAGTTCAGAAAACTGTTTTCTGATTTGTTTTGTTTTTGTCTCTCTCTTTCAAGGTAGGACAACTGTAAAGGATCAAAACAAGACTTTTTAAAAGTGAATAGGACACTATTGATAATTACGCCAGGGCAGGACGGGCGCAATGGCTTATGAATGTTATCCTAGCACTTTGGGAGGCTGAGGTAGGAGGATTACTTGAGCCCAGAAGTTCAAGACCAGCTAGGCAACACAGCAAGACCTCATCTCTACAACAATAAAAAAATTAGCCAGGTGTGGTGACATGAGCCTGTATTCCCAGCTACTTGGAAGGCTGAGGTAGAAGGATCACCGAAACCCAGGAGGTCAAGCTGCACTCCCCCCTGGGCAACAGTGTGAGACCCTGACTCAAATAATCATAATTCCAGGGCAGTATACATAAACTGAGCAAACTAGCCAACCTACTACTAGGAGAATAACTTCTTAGATGCTAAGCTTGTAAACGTACAGGGTGTTATCAATCACATGAAGTCCTTCCTTTAAAAAGATACACTCTACTGTATTAGAACTTAATACAAAAAGTCACTAGAGTGAAACCTGAAGATGGAAAGGATGAGCAAATACAGACTAAATAGCTTTTAAGACTCTGAATTTTACCTGAGCATGGTAGCTCACGCCTGTAACCCCAGCAATTCAGGAGGTGGAGGTGAGAGGATTATCAGAGCTCAGGGGTTCGAGACCAGCCTGAGCAACATGGTAAGACCTCATCTCTACAATAAATAAAAAATTCAGTCGGGTAAGGTGGCATATGCCTGTGGTTCCAGTTACTTGGAAGGCTGAGGTAAAAGGATCATCTGACCTAGCAGGTTGAGTCTGTGGTGGCTGTGAACATGCCACTGCACTCCAGTTTCGGTGACAGAGTGAGACTCCAACACACACAAAAAAGACACTGGATCTTGAAAGCCTACCCTCCACCCTCAACAAGCACACAAAGAAACAGTTCTTTTAGAAATGCACATATCGCCTTTCTGTTTGGAGGAAATAATAAGAGTACACATATATTTTTTGTTTTGAGTTGGAGTCTCACTCTGTTGCCCAGACTAGAGTGCGGTGGCCCGCTCCCAGCCACCACAGCCTCGACCTGCTGGGCTCCGGTGATCCTTCCGCCTCAGCCTTCTAAGTAGTTGAAACTACAGGCGCGCGCTACCATGCCCAGCTAACTTTTTTTTGATTTATTGTAGATATGAGGTCTTGCCAAGTTGCCCAGGCGGGTCTCAAACCCATGGGCTCAGGCAATTCACTCACCTCAGCATCCCAAAGCGTGGGATTACAGGCTGAGCCACCAAGCCAGGCTGAGTTCACATATTTTTAAACAGACAAAGCTGCTTAAAAATATGAATAAGCTGGTAGAATTGTCTTCTTCTTATTCAGAATTAAAGAAATGAGTAAAGGGTGAAAAGGGGTTAGAAAGAAAATGAACTATAGTGTTCTACCTAAGTAGTGAAGACATGAGAGAGGAAATCAGAAAATGCCTTACCCATCCCAGAGTCTTTCTTGGTGCCATCTGATATTATGTCTACATGATCAGAGTCCACATCATAACTAAAGAAATCGTTCAAATAGGTCTTTGATCGCTGGCCACCAAATACATATAAGCAACGATTTTTCTGAAAAGAAGAAAAAAAATGACACAGAAGGGAGAAAGTTGTCACTTCCATAAAGAATTAAGAATGACTGTTTAATGAGTTAAACCTCTACAAAAGTTACTCTGACAGATTCTAAGCAATGGTGTACAATGCTGGAATAAGGGGGAAGTTCACATATACTAAGAAGTGATCTCTGGCACTCTGTCTAGAGATCTTTTTATCTGGACTCTAGGATAGTCTATGAAAGGAAAAAGGACAGATGAAGCATGACGTAGATAGGCTGCTGCTTATTCCTTTTCTCAAAAAAAAAAAAAAGAAAGAAAAAAGAGGCATAAACCAAAACCTAATAAGAGACTGTCACCTACTAAAAAAGGTACATCGCAGAAAGACAGGGATCAAAACCAGACCTCTCCAAAAGCACCTTGACTTTTTAATTTAATTTAATTTAATTTAAATTTATTTAAATTTTATTTAAATTTAATTTTAAAAAACAAAATTAACTTAAAAGAAAAAAAAACTCTGCACATTTGAAAAAAATACTAGTAAACCTCTCTACAGTTAAGCATATGTCCACACAGAGAAGGGGATAATAGGAGATAAAGACACTGTCCTTCTGATTCCTAAGAAAAGTCAGTGCATGGACAGACATGAGGAAGGGGCGTAGCTATAATACCTAGATATACAGTGAAGTCAGTCAAAAGACTGCCTGTGCTGGTAATCAGGTAACAGCTACTTAGGAATTGTTGGGTCGATAGGAAGAGTCCCATAATTAGCAAACAGTTCACTGTTAAAAAGGTTTTGTTTTTCTCTGCCATGGCTACACTAAGGACAAGTTTTGATCTCCTCTGAAACATCCACTTCCACCATTTCTTTCCTAGAGACACATGTGACAAGTAACCTCCATGCGATGCACAAAATATCCTTACTGAGTGGAAGAGCATGCAGTGTCCTATCCGGGACTGGATGTCCTCGGGCCCAGCGTTGCAGGAGTCCTCCCGGAGGAGTTTCCAGGTTTGACACTGACAGCTGAAAGCAAACAACCCACTGAACTGCGGCTCACTGGCTCTGCTGTCCTCCACGCTGCCGTTACAAGTCAGAATCCTACCGCCAAAGGTGTAGATCATATGCTTGTCTGAGTCCATGCACATCTAGCAGAACAGGGCGACAGACGAACAGCGTCAGTGTATTCCTGCCACATGTGCTAAAATGAACCCACCATGTGTAGCTTCCCATTCTCAAGAGACCTGCACTTTGGCCCCAAGGACAGCAAGTACTGCCTATTAAGTGCACAGATTGCAAGCCTGGATTTAGAAATACCTTTTCAGGTTTTCATTTTCCCAATTAGAGTAAAACAAATTGACTTAAAAAGCTTTCTTGAAACTGCATACATTTTAACCAAAATCAATCAATGACACATGAGTTATTGATTTATACTTAGAAGTGAATACCAATCACACTCTTTGTCATTCTCCTTATGAAAATTCCCTTCTTTCTACTCTAGGCAAGCATTCTATTAATACTGCTAGCATCCAATAAGAGAGCATATATGTGAATAATAGTAATGCAGCTCGATTCATTTTTCTGTATTTTTTATAAAGTGCATCAAATTATGATGTTACAAAATAGTAAAAAAAATTAAAAAATTGCAACAATCAGTCTCCAGACTGACTTCTATGGTGTAAAGAATTTCACCTTTTAACTATAAATGTAAATTTAAATACAAATTTAATTTTTTTAAATTAAGTTGTATAGTTCATGTTAAAAAGTCAAGCTTTGATTCTTCCATTCTTTCAACTCAAGATTACAGCTTTTCATAAAAACATGTGAGAAAACAACCATTTGTCATAAGATAATAAGACTCAAGTTCTGTTTCAAAGAACATATAAACCCACGTTGGGAATTAGGTGTTGAATACAAGCGGTGTTTATATTTGCAGAATAAATTCTGAATACAAACCATTTATTTTTTTGCCATTAGGTGTTCAATTCTCTCCTCCCATTAAATTACTTCTGATATTTATCTATTTTTGCATTTTCAAATAAAAAGCTGTTTTAATAATTTTAAAGGTTGTTTTAAAAATTACTGCTTGTATTACTGAAAAGATTCGAGCCTCTCCTAATTTTTACCTATTACTAAAAATATCCAGCACATTTGCCATTTCCCAGGTTTCTCAGAGGCTTCCATAAATTAAGATGAAAATCTGTTCTCTGAGGGTGAAATCTTGGTAAATATGGTTGAAAAACTAAGCTGTCAAAGTTGCGTGTCTCTGGGTTACCAGAGGAAGAGCTCCCACATGTCAGTCCTAAATGATCACATCATTAAAATCAATGCATCCATTGCTACCAACAGGCTGTTCAGCTCCTATCTTTGTCCAGGTCCCATTACCCTGTGAAGAACTCCAGGCGTCATCATTCCACATACTTGGGATCATGCTGAAAATCCTGAAGGCCTCACACTGGATCCATTCCCACTTATATTAATTCACAGATTCATACTATTAGCCAACCTCCATTACCAAATCCTCACGTTTCTACTTCATATGGCCACAAAGGGAGTTTCTCTTTCCTTTTTGGGGATTTTCAAGCTTAATTTTGACGTGGCTTATTCTCACTGTTGGCAGGGCTGAAATATTCACAAGCTTATCTTGTTAGCTCTTCCCAGCACACCAGTTCAAACTGATTCAGGAAGCCTCTTAATTTTTGATTTCCACTTGTTTGCTTTTCTGTTTTGTGATTTTTAATCTCTGAAAAATGTTTCTGGAAAGCAAATTACTTATTAAACTGTGTGATAATGTCTTTTCTATCAAAGAAATTTTTAAAAAATCTTTAAAGTCAAAAGTTGGAGACTATTCATCTACTCTTTCAGGTTATTTACTTTTTAAAATCAAATAAATAGTGGATAACAACTTATTTTCCTGCAAAACAATTTTTCTTGAATCTGAAAATGACTTGACTTTACCCTATCACTCACAAGATTAGCAAGGGTTAGGCTAGGTTCAAAATAATTTTCTCCTCACAAAATTTGAAGATATTGTAATAAAGCAGAGTCTCCAGTGTTGGTCAACCTACACCTTCCCTTTACCAACCTCCAAAAATTGCTTCATGTCCCAGCAAGAATGCCAAGCTGACATCTTCAATTCTTCAACTGAAGATTTTCCTGATACTTCTTGGCTAACTCGCCTTCCACTTTCCGATAATTTCCTCAAAAAGTGTTTACACTTGAAGGACAGTTTGGCTAAAGGTAACATCTAAGACTTTTTTTGAGTCTTCTGGATGTTGCTCTATTTCTTGGCACTGAAAGGAGATGTAGAGAAGTCTGATACTATTCTCAGTTTTTATAGGTGACTTGATCATTTTGCCTAACTGCTCAAAATAATCTCCTTATCTTTTATATTCAATGTCTTGAGTTGAATATCTGGGTCAATTCTCACAAAATATAGTGTGTTCATTTGATACGGGGAGTAAACCTTTCTTTAGGAAAGTTTTCTTGAGTTTCATCTATAAGTATTTGTTATGTTCCACTGTTTCGGTTTTCTTCTTTAATGCCTCCAATTATGAGTATGTTGGCTTTCCTTTGCCTATCTTCTCTATAATTTTCTGGTTAATACCTATTCTTCTTTATGCTCCTTGTAGATTAGTCTTCATTTCTGAGAATGGCAATATACTAAGATAGACCTTTCATTTGCTTTTGCATGAAGGAAAGTTTTGCTCTATTTTTCTTTTTACTGTTTTTCTTTAGAGTACCTTTCTAAAGATTTGGTGTTTATTGATTTTTAGGTTTTCATATTTAAGTGAGTTGAATTACCCTAGATCACTATTCCTATGGAAGGGGAAGGTTCTTACTCCAGGACTCCCTCCTCTGTTGCTACTGAATTGAATGGCTTCTTCAAAATACAGTGCTTCTGCAAAGCCATGCGTTCTCTGGTTCTGTGAATCTCATTTGGTTTGAAGGGGTCTATCTCAAGCTTTGAGCCCCCCCAATTTCTCATTGGCCATTGTCCCCACTTCTCACAGTATTCTTTCACTTTTAGAAAACAGGACTGCCTGACATATACTACCTCTGGACCTTCTAGGCACTTTCTAACTGTTAGTTCACTGATACGTCTAGTGGCTGCTGCTCTGGATGCAATCTTGGCCATGTTCCTGTTATTTCCCACTATGATGTACTATGGCTAGGATCCCTCTGCATTCCTAGTTCTTCTCCATTATCCTACTATGAGTATCAACAGAAGTTCTAGGTAGTTCAGTTGTTTTTGGCTAAACTTACACAAAATTAGGAGTTATAAGTTTTCTCTGGTTTCTGGTTTTGTTGAATATATGGCTTGTATGTGTATGTGTAGTGTATTTCTAAATCTTTTTGTTTGATTTTCATTGTTCCTGAAAAAAACCATACATAGTGATTCATGGAAAGCTTGAGAACTAAGCTACCACAATGTTCTTAAGAAATTTAAAAGTCTCTGAATTTTTTTTGATATATTAAAACTCAAAACGGCAACACATCTTTTAAACTTGTCTTCATGCCTCTAGCTTTCTCATATATTCTTATCAAATCTGAATATTAAGAGTTAAATACTAAAGTATCATGAGCACTACAAGCCTAACTTCTAACTTATAGCTTTTGTTGCATGAACTATAATACCAAATGGAGGCGTATACAGAGTGCATTGCTTGCTCAGTATCACAGAGCTAGTTGTTGGCCAAGTGAGGACTAAAATCTCATTTCTTCACCCCTAGTATTCTGCTGTACATCTAATCAGTTGAAAGCCAAGTATTATTTAACAACACCCAGCTTCCAAGACACATTCTATTTTATCAACCTCAAAAGAAACAAAGCCCACACAAGAACTCTCTATGTGCTGCAATCAGACTATTCCTAAGCTATTCTTTTTTCAACTTGTAAAAAATAAATAATTAATTAATTTTAAAAAAAGACATCAGTGTCTTTGTAAAAGAAATGTGCAACCATGTGGGAACAAGAGAATAAATTGTTCCCTAACAACGTGATCTGCTGTAGTGGGAAACTGCCAGGGGAGGGAGGGGCACACCTCCTCAACAAGGGTACCTGCATGATAAACATTTATATACCTAACCCTGAATTGTACCCCACATCTTTAAAATAAAAAATTTAAAAGTTAAAAACAAAAAACAAGCCGGGCTTGGTGGCTCAGCCTGTAATCCCGCGCTTTGGGAGGCTGAGGTTGAGTGGATTGCCTGAGCCCGCGGGTTCAAGACCCGCCTGGGCAACTTGGCAAGCCCTCATCTCTACAATAAATCCAAAAATTAGCCGGGCGTGGTAGTGTGCGCCTGTAGTTCCAGCTACTTGGAAGGCTGAGGCGGAAGGATCACCAGAGCCCAGCAGTCGAGGCTGCGGTGGCCGTGAGCGTGCCACTGCACTCCAGTCTGGGCGACAGAGGGGGCCTCCAACTCAAAACAAAACAAAACAAAAAACAATGTGATCTGTTGATGTTTTTAGAAGCTCAGAACCAGCCTACCTTTTCTTGGCATGCTTATTCTCACAAGAACAACACTGAGCATGTCAGCAGGGATGTGTGTAGCTCTGTGGTGCTCAGTCGTATATACCCAACAGAAGTTTCAAATTCAATCTGGGGAGTACCTTGAAGACTAATGCTTTTGATTTTCTACCTAGTATTTACTTGTAGGCATAACTTATTCCTCTTTTTCCTTACCATTAACAATTATATGTTAATATAAATATGGCAAGAGGATAGTTTTAAAGCAATGAACTAACAAAAGTCTATAAAGACACAATAACTAGACATTTGGGTTGTAACTCCTTGAAAAGATTTTAGACATGAACTAAATTCTGTCATAATTCCAGTACCACCTCCCATTTCCCAAGTACTGCATAACACTATGTTTAATACAGAGTTACAGATCTTCCAAAAGTCTTTTTCTCCTTAATATTCCAAAAAACATTCTGGACACAGGTTGAGCCCAGTAAAACTGCCTACAGAATTCACCTGCCTATACTGTTTTCTTTGACCTACACTGAACTGATATGGAGTAAATATTCATAGGCAGATAAGTATGATGATGACACTAATGGGGATTATGATGAGAGAGATGTTGATACTAAAATGGCTCACAATAGGCTATGTGCAATCTTTTTGTTCACAACACCATTATATGACTTCTACTGGTGCTGAGTTCAAACCTAATCTAGTATGACAAATTCCTACGTAGGTTTATAATGATTGTGTAATTATAGACAAAACTAAGTATACTTCACTCTAATTGGAAAAAAAGCTCTAGTTTACAAACTCTCAAGTTCATTATAAAGCAATTTTAAATTTATTCCAGAAATGTCTAATAAAAAATATTAAAAGGGTAGATTGTTACTGTTATGCTTTTTGTATATCTACCATAAAACTAAATTTATTTTTCCTAATATTGCTCCATCTACTCTCTGTACTTAAGTTTTTAACAAATCAACAATTATATTCTAAAACCTTCGTATTTTTATCCTGTAGCAAACAGGAGAAAAAAAATTTAAAGAGTAACTTTATACTGAAATTATAATTATTTTTATTATCCGTCCTAGGTATTTGCAGTGGAAATTACTATTAGACAACTCAGTATACATCTAAAATAAACTCTAAGAGCAAGAATTACTGCATACAAATTAATTCTACCATATATCAACTGTGCATCAAACCTGATGATCAAAGACCAATTTTGGCCCTCCATCAGCAGCAGTATCCTCACTTAGTAACATCCATGTGTTTGTGTCAATGTCATAACGATAGAAGTCACTTTTCAGAGATTTGCTGTTCCTCACAGAGGAATCCAAATAACGCCCCAGTGTGTAGATTTGCCTCCGCTGAATGTCAATGCACATTTTATGACATGATCTGGCACTAGGACCATTCTGCAGAAAGGGGAAAAAAAGAAAGAAAAAGGAAAAAAAATTCAAAGAACAAATAACAGAAAATAAAATTAAATACAATTCAAAAATTATGTTTTATTAAAAAGTTTCTCAGAAACTCTTATTAAGTCAACTAATGTGTGTCCAACACTAAGCTCAAATTTCTAAAGGACATCAAAAGCACCAATAAACAGCAAGAGACACAAATCTTACCTCCAAAATGCTTGCAATCTACCAGGAAAGGATGACATGAACCCATGGCACTCTGTTTCATACGCTGCATTGCATTTTAGTCATCTACGCAGAGTTCAATTCCCTAGTACATGTCGATCTACTTTAAAACATGCTTGGTCTCAAAAAAACATTTTTGTATTTCTCATCAAAATCGAGCACAAAAGAGGTACTCCCAGAATATTTAGAAACACTGAATTTCAAAACTGGAAGAAATATCACAAATCTCTAGTGAATTTTCTCCTTTTAAAGATGAGAGAATATTAACCCAGAGAAGAAAGGTATCACTCCGAAAGCCAGTAAGCTACTGGTAGAAGCAGAATGAGACTCTGGTCTTTGATTTCTTCATTCATCTTCATAAAATTAACTTCCTGACTGAATAGCACAACTATGCCAAGTAAATAGGGACACTGTTAAGAACAGTGTATTATCAACAAATCTATTACTTGGGATCATGTGCATCACTGGACCAAATGAAAGAAAGAAAATGAATTGTAGTAGCCCTAAAGAGTTCATGAAGGGAAAAAAGAACTTCAGTGGGAGAGTTTGATTAGAGGAAAAGGAGAAAGGGGAACTAATGTTTGTTACACAGTTCCCAAGTTCTGTCTGTATTAAGATTACTGTATGTGACTATGTGAGTGTGTGTGTGTGTGTGTGTGTTTCATTTAATCCTTGTAACAACCCTATGAGGAAATACTATCATCATTTTACAGAGTCTAAGCAATTTGTCCACCATCACAAAACTAAGAGGATAACAAACCTATGCCCTTGTGTAACTAGAGCCCAAAACTGCTCTCTTCATGATTCCAGATCATTCTTCCCAGAAGAGAAACACACACTTGTTAATACAGTATGCTGCTTATGGCTGAGAAAAGAGTTCTTGCTGCAGAAATAACAGAACTGAAGTAATAGAGATGGGAAACCTGGTGAATGACAAAAAAGACATGAAGAACTGTAAGCTATGAAGAACTATCACAGGTTTCTGGAGCAAGATGTAACACAAACAAGCAGTATTATAAGAAGAGTAACCTAGCAGTAGTAATGAGATTAAATGAAAACATTTTAGGCAGGAAGAACAGGTTGCCAATGAGTTTTATTAATCCAGATGCTAAGTTGATTTGAATGTACACTTTACTATTCAGAGTAATTGTTACTTAGTTTTTAAAGATTGTTGTCAAATAATATGTTCAGCAGATAAGGTGAAAAAATTTTTAAGAAAGGATTTTTCTATAATTAAATAACTTCACAAATAAAGATGAACTAACATATAATAGATCTATACCATAATACCTAGAGTGTAAAATTTGAAATTTTAATATGAGAAAAATAGAACTTCTTGCTTCAGTTAAATTAGCACAAGTGCTATTAAAATAATTAGCAAGGCTGGGTGTGGTTGCTCACTGCTATAATCTCAGCACTTTGGGAAGCCAAAGTGAGAGGACTGCCTGAGCCCACGGGTTCAAGACTAGCCTGGGCAATTTGGCAAGACCACATCTCTACAGTAAATAAATAAAAAATTAGCCAGGCATGGTGGTGCATGCCTGTGGTTCCTGCGACTTGGAAGGTTGAGGCAGAAGGATTGCCTGAGCCCAGCAGGTCGAGGCTGCGGTAGCCGTGAGTGTTCCACTGCCCTCAAGCCTGGGGGACAGAGTGAGACTCCAACTCAAAATAGGTAGGTAGGCAGACAGACGACAAATTGAAAATTAAAAATGAGCAAATTATACCTTCAGCAAAGAAAGGAAATAGAACATAGATCAACAGACTCAAAAAAAACTTTTAAAAATAGAGAAAGTTAACAAAGTTGTTTCTTTGAAAGATTGATAGAGTTATACATCACTACCAAGACTAGTCTTTTACAAAGGGAGAGAAAATAAAAATTGCCAATATCAGGAATGAAAGCAGGATTATCACTACAGACTCTCTAAAAATTACAAAGAAAATAACAGACTATTATGAAAGACATAGGTAAAACCTGACAATATAGATAAAATAGACATATTTCTTGAAAAAGTATAATTTATCAAGATGACATGTGACAAAAGAGAAAACTGTGACGTTATTATATCTCTTAAAAACTGATTTCATAGGGCCAGGCGTGGTAGCTCATGTCTATAATCCCAGTACTTTGGGAGGCAGAGGCAAGAAGATTGCCTGAGTCCAGGGGTTTAAGACCAGTCTGGGCAACTTGGTGAGATCTTGTCTACAGTAAATCAAGAAAAACTAGCTGGGTGTGGTGGCACATGCTTGTAGTTCCAGCTACTTGGAAGGCTGAGGTGTAAGAATCACCTGAGCCCAGCAGGTTGAGGTTGCAGTGGTTGTGAGTGTACCATTCCAGCCTGGGCAACAGAGTAAGACTTGCCCCCCAAAAAAGAAAAGAAAAACTGATTTCATAATTGCCCCAATATCTACACTGGTAAGGTATATCAAGCACTTAAGGAAAAAATAGTATCAAGTTTAGAGAAAATTTTTCAGAAAATTGAGGAGGAAGAAAATTCTACTTTTTACATGCATTCTCTTCCACTCCTGCCTTATTTCATAAGGATGACATGACAGTGAAACCAAATAACAGCAGCATCCCAGGGAGGAGGCAGAGCAGGAGGAGAAGGGGAGAAGGGAAGACCAGGAGGAGGCTCCCTCCCAGAGCAAGGGCCCCTCGTGATCAAACACACAAATTCACCTTCACAAAAGAATGGCAAATAGAAGTGGCAACATGGGAACAAAAACTTCATAACTAAAAGGAGCTAATCTCAGGAATACAAAGTTGATTCGACATCTGAAAATCAATCAGGATAATTTGCCACATTAACAGCATAAAAAAGGAAAAACATTATTACATTAACACACATATAGAAAAGGATGTGATAAAATTCAACACATATTCACGATTAAAAACTCACAGCAAAATAGAAATAGAAAGAACTGTTTAAATCTGATAAAGGATGTAAGAAAATGTTAAATCTCATTTTTCTTAATGGTGACATACTAAATGCTCTCCTAATAAGCTCTGAAATAAGACGAGGATGCCTTCTCTCACCACTTCTATCTAACATTGCTCTGGAAGTCCAAGTCAATGCAATAAGGAAGCCTTAAAAAATAAAACGAGAAGTTATGATGAAAAAAGAACAGAAAGGAAGAACTAAAACGACTGTTTAAAACATCCTAAGAAATAAAAAAAGAAACTACTAGAGATAATAAGTGGCTGGTGCAGGGGCTCATGGCTGTAATCCCAGCACTGTGGGAGATGGATGCAAGAGGACTTCTTAAGTCTAGGAGTTTGAGAACAGCCTGGGAAACTTGGAGAGACCGCGTCTCTACAATAAATCAAAAAATTAGCCAGGCATGGTGGCACTCACCTGTAGTTCCAGCTACTCTGAATGCTGAGGCAGAAGGATCACCTCTGCAGTGGCTGTGAGTGTGCCACTGCACTCCAGTTTGGGTGACAGTGAGACTCTGACTCAAAAAAATTAAAAAATAAATAATAAGTGGACTCAGTAAGAGACATGACATGAAGACAGTATTTACAAACCAGTTGTACTCCTCTAAATTACCAGCCAACAAGGAAAATAAATTTAAATTCCATTATAATAGCCCAAACACAAAATATACTGACATCAGTTTAATTAAAATATCCAAGACCTCTAACCAAAACTCTTAAAGAGTACTGACAGATAATGAAGACTAAAATAAATGGAGATTAAACCAAATTCATGGATTAGAAGACACATTATCATTAAAATATCAATTCTTGCCAAATTGAATTATAGGTCATCACATTTGCATCATAATCCCAACAGTTTGAAAAACTGATGAGAGGATTCTAAAATTTACATTAAAATGTAGCTGGGCATTGTGACTCATGCCTGGCAGTTTGGGAGGCCCAGGCAGGAGGATCACTCGAAAGCCTGGGCAACAGCAAGACCTCATCTCTATAAAAAAATCAAAAAATCAAGAAAAAAAATCAAAAAAATTTACCAGGTGGCACGTGCCTGTAGTCCCAGCTACTCGGGAGGCTTGAAGACCAGGCGTTCAAGGCTGTAGTGAGCTGTAATCATGCCACAGCCTTCAATATAGATGACAGAGTGAGACCTCAACTTAAAAAAATAAAATAAAATTTATATAAAGCTGCAAAAGACCTAGAAAAGCCAAAACAATTCTGAAAAAGAACAACAAAGAGGTCTTCCATTACCTGGCCTCATGAATTAGTATAAAGCTACAGTAATCCAAGTGTTCTGTTGGCTAGAAGAAACCAAAATACAATGGAACAAAACCGAGAGTCCAAAAAGAGACATATATGATCAACTAGTTTTTGACCAAGGTGCCAAAGAAGCTAATCAGTGGGGCAAGAAAACAGGAAACAACCAGAAGCTTCATGCACTGCTGTCGGACATATAAAACGGCACAACCATGCTGGGAAAAACTTTAACAGTTTCATTTATTGAATGATAGGGTGAAGTCTGATGAGTGAATGGACACTTTCACAATCTTAAAATGTCTCCTTCAAAATACTTATTAATTATAAAGCACATAATCTTGAGAGCACCTTCTTGTCCAAGTGATCAAAGCTTATATCAGATAAACTGACATTTGTGTCTGCTAATATGAAATACTGAGGAGATGCCAATGTCTTCCATGGGTTATTCCTGCTAAAAACATATAACCTAAATCCAACCGTAAAGAAACATCAGACAAACCTGATTGAGGGATATTCTACAAAATAACCGCCTTACACTTTTCAAAAGTGTCAAAGTCAAGAAACACAAAGTTTAGAGAACTATTCCAGACTAAGCAAGACTAAAGAAGCATGACATCAAAATACAATCCATGGGCACTGACGACTCTCTCCCCTCTCTTCCTCTCCTCTCTTCCTCCCCACCCTCCTCGCCCTCTATCATGAATGCAAACCCTTGGATTTAGTCAAGGATGGAGGTTTGGGGAGAGAAAATGGGATGCCTACAAAAGACATTACTGGGCATAATTGTCAATATCTGAACAGGAACTGTCGGTGAGATTAAAACAGCAGTTATCAATGTAGTCTGGGATCTCAGGGCACTTCAGGGAGTCTAAGGTCAAAGCTATTTTTACAATAATATGAACATTAAATTTGTCTTTTTATTCTCATTCTGAGTATGTGTGAAATTTGCTAGAGGCTACATGACTTTATGATACAGCAACTGAAGCAGAAATGAATCCAGAGGGCTTCTATTAAGCTAAACAGCAAAGAGATTTTGAAAACTAAAAAATAATGCCACTCGGCAGTGGGATAGTTGTCTCAAGGAAGACACTGATGTAACTGTTTGAATTGTGAGTGATGTAGTTGCTTTTTCCACAGGACACTATACTTAAAAGAACAACTCGTGATCACAGTATGGTTACTCAGACATGATGGGTGCCATTTTCTCAAAAAATGAGAAAAAAGCAGCAAATCACTTTGAAGAACAACTTACAAAATTTGTTGCCAATGATATAATGCATGTTGTAAAAACAATATTTTCAAAATATTTTTTGAAAACTTCTATGATATAGAAGCATTCCAAGTACTTAAAAGGCGTTTCTAATGAGACACAGTGTTTTTAACAAATGTAGCTTTCTGATACTGTATTTGAAATAGGTCAATATCTGGAAAATGTATATAACTCAAGGAGCCAATCTTTTTCAAGTGACCAACACAAGGATTTTTAAAAAACATGCATGGGTAAAAGATCTATATTCACTGAGCAAAACAGATCAATGGATTTTAACAGAACAGAATACAAAAAGCTGATATGGCTTCAGAGTCTATACTTAAACTACCTTTAAGAAACAACCACGTGTCATTCTGGATAAGGGATCAAAAAAGAACATATGCAATTATCTGGAAAGGCTGTTAACATACTACTTTCCTTCCAAAGACAACTATATGAGGTCGATATATAAACTTTCTTCACAAAACGTGTCACAAGAGAGTAATTGCACAAGCATAAATAAGAATTGAGCTGTTTTTCATCTAAACAAGACATTAAAGAGATGTACATAAATGCAAAAACAATGCTACTCCTCTTACTAAAATTTTTAGAAAGTTATTTTTAATAAAATGTTTTCATGTCAACATGTAATAGATGTATTTATTATTGTTATTTAAAATTAGCTGATAAAAATATTTTAAAAGTCTTAGCTTTAATTTCCAATAGTCTTTCAGTATATATAACCCAAATAAACTAAGAACACTAGTGGGTTTTTGTTTAAAAGTATAAAGGGATCCTGAGACCATAAAGTTTCAGAAGTACCATCATAAGTAAAATCCAGCAAGAGAAATGTCTAATTCTTTTCTACTTTATAATTCCATGAAGTCAGAAATACGAGAGAAAAAAGGGACACATTTTTTTTTAAAGTAAAGGACATTTTCCTACCCTCCCTTTATGAAAAACTGTCCTCCAAACTTTACCAAGATATCTTTTGCTGTAAATTTCATTTTCATTAGTAATCATAGTGTATAGTCACATCATAAAATACTGGATTTTTATAGTCTTAAAAAAGGAACACAGGAATTGGATTGAGACAATAACAGTTGTCTTTTTCACTGGCCACTTTAAAAGACAACACATTTCTTTCAAACCTATAAAAACTTACTTGCATATCTACATGAACATTTAAAATAATTGTTATTCTTCTTTCAATCTTCAGAATGTGTTATCAGATACTTAAGTAAACTGAAGTAAATTAAATTAATTTTCCTTTTTAATTGTATAGTACGCTTTTAAAAGACGTGCTCTGGGGTATCATCAAACAATAATTTGTATTCACTGGGACAGAAAATAAAATTAGATATACAAAATACTAACTGTTCAATTTTGGAAGGAATAAGCATTTATGCTAGAGCCATATATGATCATTCAATTCACAGGTAGATCAACAAAAGCTTTTAAAGTGTCTATGTGAAGGAAGTAATAATAATCTGTAATAAATCTGAGCTCCAAGGGTGAGCTACCACTTGACTTATCTCTACTGACTTCAAAGAAACAGAAACAAAGTATTCTCATAAAAATAATCTCTGTATTTTTCCAGCACCAGTTTTAAAATAATTACTAATTGCACTCTAAATATTACTTACAATATATGTATATGGTATAAAAAAAGAATAGAATAAACAGCTATCTACCTGTACCCAGCTTCAGAAGCAGAACATTATCTTTTGAATTCCCCTTTAAATCCTCTGCCCACTCCTGAATTTTGTATTTTTCATTCTCTTTCTTTTTTACAGCATTAACTTTTTTTTATTGAGTTGGAGTCTCACTCTGCTGCCCAGGCTGGAGTACAGTGGCAAGCTCGCTACCACAGCCTCCACCTGCTGGGCTCAGGCAATCCTTCCACCTCAGCCTTCCAAGTAGCTGAAACTACAGACGTGTGCCACCACTCTGGCTAATGTTTTGATTTATTTACTAGGTATTTACTAGGTAAAAGGCAGGGAATCCCAAGCAGAGAAAACAAGATTGCCAAAGGACACAGGTCAATTGAGTAACTCCAGCATAGCTGGCACACAGTCAGGAGACAAGGCTGGAAAAGTACTGGTGCGAAATCGTGAGTTTTTATTTTAAGCAAAAGGAAAGAGATAAGTACATTGTTTTACTGTTACTGCTGTTATTATTCACGATTTCCTGTATCAATGTCTCTTTAGCAGCACCCTCCACCAGTTGACTCTGGACTTGTTTACATGACTTCTCTTTGCCGGATTGCTCATGTCTACTTCATCTCAGCATGCCCCTACCTTCCGAACAAGCCTCAGCTAGCCTATGTAGAACAGAGCAAGTAGTTCCAGCTGAAGCCATCCGAAACCCAGACAGCTGATGCTTAGACAAATGAACAGGCCCACCAACCTGTAGAACCCTGAGCAAATAAAAGCTTATTACTATATGCCACTGAAGTTCTATGCTTGCAATTTAACAGAATGTAAAAGATAACTGAAACGGGGGCTGGAGCTAACCACAGGGTTTAAGCAGAGGTATCACATGACTGACCAAACATGTTTTTAAAGACTATGTGCATGAATGGAGAATAGGCCTGGGGATCAATAATGGAGATAAAAAAGTTAAGAAACCATAAAGTTGAAATTACCACCAAAGAAGAAGAAAGAAGAAAAGATACCTGAAATGCAACACTGGAGGCTAGAACTGTTGGATCTTAGGCACTAGTTAGATACATTCAACAAAGAAGGGGGAGCACTTTAGGATGAATCCTAGGCTTACTGCAAGAATAATTACAGATATAATTAATCTAGATTTAAGATAGTTTGGTAGAGAAAGTTGTTTTTTTAAGATATGTTCTTATTTTCAGAAAATAGTACTTCAAGACTGAAAAGCGAAGGCCATTTTTACATACATTTTTACAAGGGTAAGAAAAAGAAATCAGAATTTCAAGATTTCTTGGAAAAACAAAAATTACCCAAATGATTAATCCCTGGAACACAGTTCCACAGTAAGCAAGAACTCCCAGAATTAAAGAAACAGCAGCAGATCTTTTAAAACAGTCTTCTGAGATCAACATCTCAGGTTCTCAATTAGGCCTCTTGTTCTCCCTTTTCATTTGCGGCTCCTACTGTCTTGTTATAGTTTATTTCTCACTTCTTAATCTGAAACAGCTTAAATGAAGAGTGCAGTTTAAAAGTTCTACAAAGATTTGAAAAAAATGAATGAATTAATATTTGCTTTACCCAGTGTATAAACATGCATTTGTTTTCATCAAAGCTATAAATCCAAGCCACCCTATTCTCTATGGAAATGCCTTATGCACATATGGAGACAGACACATGCATGCATACATGTATACGATTTCAAATTAAATGATATAAAAACAGCCATTTCTGTCTCTCTCTATAAAACAGGTATGTTTGTGTACCAGTGGTTGAAGAGGCAGGTGTGGAAGCTGAAAATCAAGAGCGCTGAGGCCTGTTTACCACAGACCCTTTTGCCGCGTGGGCTGACAGACATTAGGGAAGAACAAGATCCCACGGGCAGTGCGCCCAGACCCCATGGCCATGCAGATCCCGCAGGAACTTCACCCACACCCCACGGTGGCACAGATCCCACAGGCAGCACACCCACACCCCACGGCGGCACAGAGGCGGGCAGCATGGGGAACTTGCCTCCTTCTCAGTGTCTCTGGAGACGCATGCCCACTGGTTCTCCTTCACACTGTACGCCCAGAAGTCGGCAAGGTCTTGTGTTCCATCCCAGCCACCAAACAAATACACGGTCTCTATGGAAATCAGAAAAATACGTGTGAAAAATAAACTCAAAGGCAAAACAAGCACAAGTACCCAGACCTAGCCAACTGCTTCACGGTCATTCAAGAAAGTACACCCAAATAAATTTTTAAATAAGATTTTTAGACTGGAAACGTTCCAAAATATATACTAGACTAGTATTCCCTAAATAGGATTCTATGAAAAGCCTGATGCAAAATCACTATTTTGAGAGACTTATAAAAATACAAATAACTAGGGAATGTGCCCCCAATTTCCGATTTTATAGGTCTTCAGTGGGTAAAAAAGAGTCTGTATTTTTATCCAGAAGAATCGGTATGTCACGAGCTTAGGCATTTCTGTGTCAGGCCATGAAGAATTTCCATCTCCAAACTTCTTAACAACACAGATATTTTCCATCCACCAAAGACCTATGGATTTTTTTTACTCAAATTGTAAAAAATAAAAACCCAGAGGAAAATACAGTAAAAGAGAATAACATAAGGACATCCAGCGGTAGTTTTTAAAAAGTTGCATTAAAGGTGGTCTATCTGTATTACAATATCAAAAATAATAGCTAAAACTAGCTTTAAAATTAGATATCTTAGGAATAAAGCAATACAAAGCTTTGATATTCCCATGAAAACTAGGGGAAATTTTCCAAAACATATTGTGGTATGTTTAATTCCTCAGAAATTAACTTTTAAGTCATTCTAGGAATCTTGAGATGTTGGTTTCTTCTAACTCCGAAATGTCTACTATATTCATGGACTTTTCATTGAGACAAAATTGATTTCTTGCTCAGTGAATAATAAATCTTATATATAACACTATATCACAGATCCTTATTTATAAAATTATAGTGTCTTTTCTTTCTTCAAATATTTTCCCCCTTTGTAACTGTCTTATATCTACTGGTTACAAAAGCCCACCCATTAGTATATTTTAAAGTTAAGTAAAATACACAGGAAAATGGTAAAGCTATGTATTCTCTGACATGCTCTAGGCCTGTATGTATGGTGGCTGTCATCTATGTTCTACCATGAAGGGCTACAATTCAAAGTGCACTTGGAAATACTGGACCACTATTTAAGAAACTCTTTTGCCTTTTGGGCTGTCTTCTACAAGAATTTTGTCATTTTTCATATAATTTCAAACTCTAAGTGAATTTTCTAAGTGGAATGTCTATGCTATCCCTCAATAGGTTGGAAAAAATCACAGTAACGCTTCACTGCTCTCTGGATGAGAACAGCCCACCGGAGCAGGACTGAGTTTTAAGAGCTAACCGGTGGACCAGTACAAGTCTTGGTTTTTTTCATCTGCAAATCTCTCAGCATTGTGACGTTCTTCAGATGTAAGTTACATAAAAATAGTCTGAAGGCTGTCAAACAAGAACAGCAATTCTACCTTGAAAACATGCATAAAAAATAAAAAATACTTTATTTTTTATTATCAAGTGCCACAGATACAATAAAAAAGAGGTATTGTATCTGATTACATGTCTGTCTAATTCAGTACCTAGAACACTTTTGGCACTGAGTAAATGTGGAATAATGGCGATTATTTTAAACTACTAAAAAACTGCCCTGTCTTCGAACTACAAAGCAATCCATTATTATTAGTTAAATAACATTCTGTTTCTAAAATGGCACACTAAGTAGTGCTCAAGCACATAATTTTACAGGGGAAAAAAAAAAGAATTTTCATCTGGCTTAAAAATTATTTGCCAAGTCTTTTATAAAGGCAATTAACCCTGTTAAATTCTGAAGCCTGGAAGGAGGAGGTATATAACTGAAACAGCGACAGCAGTTGACCTTTTTCTTTATGGTGTTCCTGGGCCCCCTCTGGATAAGGCCACCCTGGTTCATTAACTTTAATAACCCTTCCTCTTGGGCTCTGGGCTCTCAGTGTTCTTTCTGAAAAGCAGGTCTCTTTGTACGCATAAATTCTCACAGCAAAGAAAACCCACATTTTCACAACTGCCTCATTGATAGCTGAGCAAAATAAAATCTGGCACAGAGTAAGCATCCCAATGGAATTAAGCCAAGATGTCATTCCTATCCATGAAAGTTTTGCAGTCCCAGTTGAAGTTTAACAGTAAAATTAAATGAATCAAATGGAAACGGAGCCTCTGATATATCTGAATGAAAACAACAAAATCTTAAATTAAATCATGTAACCATACAAGCTATTCAAAGATGATTTATTATCTAGAAACAAACACCATAAAAATGTTATTTAATACATAAAGAATATCAAAGACTTTTATAATTATAGAAATAATTGGACAGAAAAGGAAATAGAAAAGCGAAAGAAGGAGGAAGCATTAGATTTGCAGCAGGGTAGTGGACTGGCTAGCTGGAAGGCCATCCTCATGCTTTCAGGGTCTATAGTAATGCATGCACATCCAGGCTAGAACTCATCTCCTTAAGGAGAAAGAAACCCTTTCCCTTTTGTCCTAATGGAATAGGCTATGGTGGCCATCCATTTGTACCAGCACTTGGAGGAATGTTTATTCAATGTTTCTTGAGTACTAGTCTGAATTTGCAAAGCACTTTAGAGAATAAAAGGAAAACAGATATAGTCCCTATTCTCAGGGAGCTTACAAAATCTAGTCAAACGTATAAAACTGGTCAAGTGTCATAAGAAAGGTTGAAGGCACCATGAGGGTTCACAAGAGGGAGGAGAATGTATCTGGTTGAGGGGACTCAGGAAAAGTTTTGTGGTGACAGTGGCATTTGACCTATGTATCAGAAGGTAGGCAGAACAGGGGACAGAAAAGAGGACCATTCAAGTCGAGTGGTGACAAAAGCACAGAGACAAAAAGAAAACAAGAAAAAAAACACATGCAAAGTGTTATAAACATATGCTCTAAAGTCAGGCAGATCTTGGCCACAATGCTGGCTCTATCCTCACCACTGTGTGACCACTACCAAACTCCTTAGCTGTTGGTTTCCTAGTCTATAAGATGTGATAGCATAAAGCTGTGAGAATTAAATGTACAATGGTTAGATTGTGTGATGAATAAATGTACTGCTTGATTTCAACAAACACATAGGCAGCAGGTGGAGATGAGGCTAAAAAGACAGGCAGGTCACTTCTGTGATTGCAGTGCTCTGGGAGGCTCAGGTGGAGGAACTGCTTGAGCCCAGATGTTTGAGGCTACAGAGAGCTATGATCTCATCGCTGCACTCCACCTCAGGCAACACAGCAAAACCCTGTCTCTAAAATAAACAAACAAACAAATAAATAAAATGCAAAAGACAGGTAGTGATCAGATCATGGAAGGGATAAAATGCAAGATGAAGACTTTGAACTTGACTCCACAGACAGTGGAGAAGCTACAGAAGACTTCAGCAGTGGTGTGACAAGGTGACGCCTGGCCCTGCAGCACACAGGTCTGACAGAAAGGAGAAGCCAGGAATGAGTGGTACTGGAGTAAAGTGGCCAAATAGCCCATGTTCAAAATGTCAAGTGGATTTCATTCTAAAACACCAAGTCAATCAATTGCCATCAATCTATCATTACTTATGCCACAAAAACTAAAATTCAAGCATATTTTTGGTACAGAATATGTACCACATTGGTCCCAGCACCAAATACACCCCAGAGCTAATTACTATCAGTAGTAGCAACCTACATAGCTTTCACGCACAAAAAATAAGGTACAAATGTTAAGACAGGTAAGACAGTCGCGTCTTTACCCCATTTCACACAAAGAAGGAAGGGCCTGACTGCAGCGTCTATCATTCTACTCTGATTTTTAGGGACAAATCGGACTGTGCTGACTGCATAAGCCTCCACAAGATGGCACACTATTTCCATAATTAAGGCAGGATTTCCACCTTGAGACTGTCAAGAATGTATAGGCTTTGCACTTGCATGGCCTTGGCCCAAAACT
Organism: Carlito syrichta; assembly: GCF_000164805.1. Classification (NCBI taxonomy): domain Eukaryota; kingdom Metazoa; phylum Chordata; class Mammalia; order Primates; family Tarsiidae; genus Carlito; species Carlito syrichta. The sequence continues at coordinate 89,478 of NW_007064551.1, read as the reverse complement.
TAGACAAAATGCACACACTGAAAAGAGAAAGAGGAAAGTTAGCCTATTTCTTAGTTTAGACACAAGAAAAAAACAAAATGAAAACAAACATTTTAAGAAACACAGACGTATCTTCAAGATAAAAATGAAACCCTTACAAGATATTCAGATTAAGAGTTTGAATCCTTCTGAAAGTACAGGTTAGTAAGACCTTAAATTGACAAACTGACACAATTTTTGAAGAGAGGAATAAACTATAAAGGGAAAGATGTTTTACATGTTCTTTACTCTTTTCTTAAGCCAGTCCCTTGAACTATCATGACCCAGCAGATTATAAAACAGATTCACCTGCCTTCCTTCTTAAACAGAGCTGCATTCTTACATAAAGGCATGATTACGGAGCTACCTAGGGCTTTTGGGTGAATTCAAAATACATGTTACAGAGTAAAATGTGTTACTTTCTCTGCCAAAAAAATGAAAGCACAGAATTTTATGCCTTTGACAATATGCTTTATATTCTTAATTAAGTCTGCATTTCAAAAGTTCTTGCTGATAATTGTATAAAAGAAAAAGATGCATGTTACATTCAGAAATATAGTTATATGAATATGTATAATTACAATCAAATCCCATGTTTACTCACTTCAAAAGTTTCTTTAAGGAGTATCAAGGAAAACTGTATGCATCACATGGAAAAAAATGAAAGCACTTTCATGTAAAAGCTTCCAAGTGACAAGCAACTCTTCATCAACTTGTCTCATTTACCAAATATTGGAGCTTTGCCTGAGTCTTGGTATCCATTCTGACTGGGACGGGGGAAAGGCTTTTACTGTATGTGCTCAAAAAGTAATGAGCTACATAACAAAGAGTAGCCTAATACAACAAACATTTATTTTCTAACTGAACAGACTTCCACGCAGAAATAAAATAGACATGCCTTTTCTCTTTCTATTCATCTTATTTCACCCAGAGCTGAAACCCAACTCACACTTGAAGAATCTGGAGTAGAAAGGTGCCATGCCGGGTACAGAGGTTTCAATTGATAAAGTCGACATGCAAACCAGATGCTGGGGTTAACTTAGGACGGAAGAAATGGCAAAATGTACGCCATCACACACCTTTTATAATGGTCACGCTATCCTCAGAGTAGGTAGCAACATAAAAAATAAAATAAAACTATAGACTAAAAAAGGAAAATAAAATACTATTAAATTTTTAATATCTAAGTAAAGAAGGTATATGAAACACTGGGAAGCTACAACTGCTTTAAAATGCAAGCTACATTAAGTAAGCTCAAGTGAATTTTATACAGTTTTACTCTAGTGAAGGTATTCTTAATTTTTTGAGTTGAGTCTACTATTTTGAAATCACAGACTCTCTTCCCAGGTAAAATATGCAAACAGACAAAATGTTGCATATAACTTCCACAGAGGAAGAGTTCTTGTTCTAGGAAGTTTCAAAATGCATACTTACAATAATGATTGGGCTTAAATTTTATTTCACTATTTATGCACAAACTTAGATGGAGAATCCAGGTTCTTCAGACTCTACTCAGAGAAAGTCATTCTTTACTACTAAACCTACCTGATCCTCATCAACAAAATTCTTAAATGTATTGTAATATTTTTTCTTAAAAAATCTTGTAAGCTATATCTATGGTTTCCCTTCCCTTCTCAAACACCATTGGGACAATGTATATCAAAGATGAAACAAATATATCAAGATAATGTTGGTTTTTTTAGAATGTGAGATTATGAGTGAGTTATTTTTTAATCCAACACTTTTAAAATTGCTTTAAACTGTTCTTCAGAAATTTTTAATTGTTTTAACACATTTCCATAGTGAAATTTTATCAAATTATACAAACAAAAATACAAAAAGTTCTTAAACTTACATAAATTCTCTCAGCACATTTAATCAACTTAGTCTATTATTCCCATTTTTATCAATATAATTCACTCAGGATCAAACAAAAAGTCAGTGGGGAGAGCCAGGATTCAATCCAAGGAAGATCAGACACACAATCCCTCTTCTCGAAAACTCAACTAGAAAAGACCAGACTAGAAAAGGTTCTTTCCAAGATTTATGACAAATACAACCCCTTTGAAGATGATTAAGATCAACCTGATGATAGCAGTTATAAGAGGGCTCTGGTAGTACATGAAAAGCTTTCAGAAAGTCATGCTATTAGTAGTCTTTTTCTTTCTTTTTTTGAGTTGGGGTCGCACTTTGTTGCCCAGGCTGGAGTGTAGTGGCATGCTCACAGCCAACGCAGCCTCGACTTGCTGGGCTCAGGCGACCCTTCCACCTCAGTCTTCTAAGTAGCTGGAACCACAGGCAGGTGCCATCACGCCCGGTTTTTGTTTTTTTTTTTTAAATTGAAGTGATGAGGTCTTGCTGTGTTGCCTAGGCTGTTCTCGAACCCCTGAGTTCAGGCAAACCTTTCTCCTCGGCCTCCCAAAGTGCTAGGATTACAGGCTTGAATAGTCTTATAATAGAAACAGATGGGGTTTTAGAGAGAAACCCCCAAGGCTATACCAGATTCTGCTCTCATGTCGGAAAGCACCAAATGTTACTCTAAAGAAAGGAAAGCTCTGTAGAACATGTTTAGTTTTTCTATCTGAATCCAAACCAACAACAACTACAGCCTTAGAAAGCACCATCTACACAGCACAAGAGAACAAACAGAATCATCAGAAGGGTTATATATGTTGGAATATAACCAACAAAATGACTCACCTCAGAAAAAAGGTATAAGTATAATAAATGACATCAAGACGATCTACTTATCAGGGTTTATGGCAATATCTGAATACAGTTTCTAAGTATATTTATTTTTCTTTCCACTTGAAGAAAAGTGGATTTAAAATTTTTTATTCAATTTAACAAATATTTACTATATATCTACTCCACACCAAGCTCTGTGGCCATAAAAAATATGTTAGGCAAGATCTGTGTCCTTCCCTGCTAAATCCACTGGGACTGGAAAGCTAACAAGACATAACGGGCAACTCTGAAACAATGCAGAAATCATTGTAGTAGAAATAATAGCTTGAAAAAAGTGTTACATAAATGTAGATGGACTGCTTATTCTCCTGAACCCCAAAGTAGTACATCCGACGGCTTACTTGCCATGTCTACCTGAATGTCTGACTATATCTGAAACTCTGCCTGTCTAAATCGAGTTGCTGTACGACGCACTATACCCCATCCTCCTGTTTTACCACCTCAGAGAATGGCTACACCATTTCTCAAATTGCTCAAGTCAAAACCTTAAGTCATCCCTAACTCCTTTTTTCACATCCCATATCCAATCCATCAACAAATCCTGCTGGCTCTATTATACCTACATAATTCACCCAAGATCTGACCAATTCACAACACTACTGCTAGCACTCTAGTAAAAGCCAGCGCGATCACCACTTCTCAGGTGAGCAACGGTTTCCTAAAGGGCTCTCTACTGCTGCCCTTGATCCCATTTGCTCTGCTAAAATGCAAGGTCAGTTCACAGCACTTCTCAAACTCCAACAATGGCTGAAGAACACTGAAGTCCTAAACAAACAAACCCAACACACAATCTGCCTCCCCCTCAATCTGCTCCCCCTCCCCAAAATTTCTGACTTATCTCCTATTCCTCTTCCTCACATACTTCTGATCTAGCAACAAAATATGTGGGAGAAGCCAAGAGCAGTAGGAAGGTGGCAACAGTCTCGTTTGTAATGATTTGATTGCAACAATCAACACTATCTACATGGAGTAAGACACTGTATTTGAAATTTTGTTTGAATATCTGCTTCTTTACTACAGAATATCAAAAATTATGATAAATATTTAACCCTTTAAAAATATAGATAATGAATCCTTCCAGAAAACTACACAAAGACAAACATTTTGTGAACAATTTCAAGACCACTGTGATCCCGCTTAAAATCTACTCATGAAGCCTCACATAACACAGAAATACCAACTGGATACAGAAAGGTGACGGAAAGGGAAATGGACAGCATCAGTCAGCTGGATCCAAAGACTGCAACTGCCAACTTTCAGAAGCTGTTAGACTTTTAAGGAGAGTTTTTGTTTTCTTTGTTTTTTTCTTGATCAGAGTAGAGTACCAGGGATCTGTTTAAATGTGACCTGAACCATAATTTCAGAGTTCAGTAAGTGTTCAAAGGTTTTTCTGTGACTACCTGAGTCCCAAGACATCTTCCCGGAGTCCCCAGAAGCTGCCTCACTTCTGCCCTACCTCAAATTGAGCTCTAAACCTAGTTGCCTCACCAGTTCCCGTCAAGCAAGTAAATAAATAAATCAACTCCAAATCCATTTTACTAGAGAAAACTTAAGATTTTGGTGAGGGAAAGAGTCAGGTCACCAAGTGGCATTCTGCTCTCCTGGGGCTCTCCAGCATGTATCTCTTTCTAGTTCTTGTTTCCTTTCTCTGGTTCAAACAAGATAATTGTTCTTAGTACTGCAAAAATAATTACTTTCACAATCAAGTATTCTCAATATCCACTTTGTACCCGAAAGCACCTTCACAAATAAATACAGTTCCCTTCCTAAAGCAATGCTAGTGAATAAAGTGTTCTGCAACTTATAATACATATTAATCACAGGAATTTTAATAATACTTTTTAAAGAAAAAAATTTTAAATGACTGGTAATGATACCACCCAGACATAACTAATGTCAATGGTCTGGTATGTGTCCCCCTCTGGTTTTCTCCTCTATGGTCAATAATGAATTAAAGGAATCATCACTTCTATCCAATTCCTAGATAAAGATACCACAATGGGGACGAGAAATCTCAGGCAGCTCTTCTTTGAAATTTATTTTTTTTTATTTTAAAAAATAAAACAAAAGCCAGGAGCAGTGGCTCATGCCTTGTAATCTCAACACTCTGGGAGGCCATGGCAGGAGAAACATGTATGGCCAGGAGACCCCTATCTTGATTAAAAAAATAAAATAAAATTAGCCGGGTGTGGGTTTGTGTGCGTGTAGTTAGTCCCAGCTGCTCAGGAGGCTGAGGATGATTGCCTGGGTCCAGGAGTTTGAAGCCTCAGTGAACTATAATTGTCCCACTGCACTCCAGACTGGGCAACAAACCCTGCCTCAATTAAAAAAAAAAAAAAGGAATTCTAAAATGTTTTACATGCCATGATGCCATTCCTGTTACTCATAATGACCACCTGAATCTGGTTAAATCCTTTCAACCTCAATGTTCATGTACAGTCAGTACTATTTCCACAATATAAGCAGCAAGGGTAATATATTTAAAATCAGGACTACTTAAGTTGAATTATAATTTTATGTTAGATGCGTATTCATGTTATTTAGCTTTTTTTCATAATTATTTTGGTTCCTTTTATATATCTAGGTCTGTCATCACCCACAGGCCCAAATAAAGTTCGGAGGGAGGGAGGGAGGGAGGAAGGGAGGGAGGAAGGAAGGAAGGAAGGCAGGCCGGCCAACACTCAGAACAAATACAAAAATTCCTCTAAACAAAAATTCCTCTACTATCAAGGTAAGTCCCTTAAGTTTCTTTTCTTTCTTTCTTTCTTTTTTTTTGAGTCAAAGATTCTCACTCTATGTTGCCCAGGCTGGAGTGCAATGGCACGCTCAAGGCCACTCCAGCATCGGCCAGATGGGCTCAGGCGATCCTTTCACCTCAGCCTTCCAAGTAGCCGGAACTACAGGCGCGCAATATCACAGCGGGCTAATTTTTTGGTATATTGTAGAGATGAGGTCTCATCAAGATGCCCAGGCTGATTTCGAACACCTGGCCTCAGGCAATCCTCTCGCCTGGCCTCCCAAAGTGCTGGGATTATAGAATTGAACCACCGCGCCCAGCGAGTCCCTTAATATTCTATGATAGAAATATCTAAGTATCCAGAGTACTTAGATCACTTTTCTATAAACTACTATCAATACTGAAGTCTTGACACAAAGTTTTCTTCGTAGACCTTTGCTAACCCATAATCAATCTTCAGAAGCAATCAAAAAGAGTTCTCACTTGGAAGGCTGAGGCGGAAGGATCGCTGGAGCCCAGCAGGTAGAGGCTGCGGTGGCCGGGAGCGGCCACTGCACTCCAGTCTGGGCGACAGAGTGAGACTCCAACTCAAAAAAAAAAAAAGAGTTCTCCTGTAAAGATCCTGTCTTGCCAGGTGCTGTGGCTCATGCTCATTATCACAGCACTTTGGGAGGTGGAGCTAAGAGGATTGCCTGAGCCCAGGAGTTTGAGACCAGCCTGGGCAACTTGGTGAGACCTTGTCTCTACAATCAAAAAAAACAAAAAACAAAAAATTTAGTCGGGTGTGGTGGCACACAGCTGTAGTTCCAGTTACTTGGAAGGCTGAGGTGGAAGAACTGCCTGAGCTCAGCAGGTCAAGACAGTGGTGGCTGTGATGATGCCACTGCACTCCAGCCAGGGTGACAGAGTGAGATTTCGACTAAAAAAAAAAATCCCATCTGGAGTAAAATTCCATAACTATAATAGTCATTCTCACTGTGCTTTCTTAATTATTGCTTCTAAAGTAAATTTAATAAATGTGTTACTCAAACAGCCCCTTTACTCTCTCTGAAATTGTTTTAAAGGGTGTAGAGGTTAAGGACTCTGATCACCATGCTAAAATCCTACTCCTAATGCATAAAACAAAGAAATTCTAAAAAATATTTAGACTTTTTTCACTCTGTTATTTCACTTAAAGGATCTCTGACCTGAAAAGTTAGATTTCAATTCTTAATGACTTTGTTCACACTAAGCTCTGTCATGACATTTGCCTATCATTTAAAGTTATTAATTTTCTGTCTTTGGATTTCATAGATTATTTTTAAAAAGAGGTTTTTTTCCCCTCTTTTCTTATGTTACCTATGACATATGGCCCATCTCACATAATAATCAGTACAACAGGCACTGTGAAAATTCCTTCTGGCCCCAGATAAAGTGAGCCTTGAATATTAAAGTAGAAACCACATTACTTGCACATTTAAGGAAAGTGTATTTTGCTTAGGGAAGTAAAGGACATTTTTAGTATATTATTAGTAACTTTTAAAAAAAAGAGCTTAATAATATTTTCTTTATAGTATTCAGGGAGAAAAAGGCAAAGCATTATGAACTCCACTCAAGGTTCAAAGGAGGGGAGAAAGTTAGTACCGACAACTAAACAAATTGTCACGTTTCATCTAAACACAAATATTCACACATCAGTTAACTTTTCTAGATTAAAAAACAATTTGCACATACATGTGGATCTTCAATAAATAAGCATGTGGTATTTATTAGACTCTCAGGCAGAATAAGAACGATGCCTAAGATTCTATAGCTGATCCAAGTCTATTTCTGTAGGGCAGAAGGGGGTTTGGAAAGAGAGACAAGATTCGGAATACATATTCCTGTGCCATGAAATGAACCTTTTCCAGAGTGACCCCAATTATACTCTCAAACCAACTCAGAGGTTATTATACAAATTTGCAGTTTATTTTACATGAAAAATTAAAATTTATCTTCTTTTTACTTACAAAAACTTCATGAAAATACACTCATGCCAAGAAGATTCAGTTACCTCACTATAAACATTTTTATTCTTAACTGTTTTATGAGTCTACAAAATCAATTTTTTAATTCCTCAAGTACTATGAGTCAGCATAACACAACATAGAACTGAGTATTTATTATGCTTAGAAACAGTAAAATATTACTAAGGTGGATACTGGAATTCTATGTAGTAAAGTTTTCTAAAACCAAATAATAAAATACAATTATTCTAAATTCTTGTTATTATATGTCTTTCAAGATCTGAGACCTATTGTAGCTGTGGCACTAACCTCTAAATATACTAATTGTTCTAGCCTGTAGAAACCTAAGAAAAATTTTCAGTACCAAGCTTAGGAATAAACTTTTAAAGGCAACAAGGGAAAAAAACGGAAAAATTATACAGGCTTATAAACAGCATATAGCAATTAATGGTCCTAGCAATACTTAGTTACTTAATTTCATTTCTCTTCCCTCTAAAAAATGTCTTTTCCTTTATTCCAATCTCCTATATTACAGTATTAATATAAATGCACTGAAAATCCAGAAACACTCCACAGTTTCCCATGAAAACACAACACATGTAAACTGAACATGCACCCTGACACAACCATGTGTACACATGCGTGGGGCTGCACGTGGTACTTCCTTTGTGGCCCAATCCTGCTTGTGTAGCAGATGCCCTCTTTCACCTGCCACTGGCTCGCTTAGGTTATGCTTGTAGCCAACGCTTATTATTTTTGCTGTTTGATTTTTGCCAAAATATTCAACTTTTGTAATGAATGGAAATTTATTTAATATTCACATTTATTTAATATTTTAAATGTAGATATTTTAGAGATTTTGTTTTCCATTGTAAGTGTTACCTACCTGTTTGAACATCAATGACCATCTGATGACCTCCTCTCATTCCTGGTCGGTTGTCTTCTCCATCACCTTTAGAGGAAATAATATTTTCTTTTAAAGGAATAACAAAGAACAACTGTAAACTCAGACAACTTCACTCATAAATCTGTAATCAGTAGTAAAAAAACCCATATTTATTCCTTCAAAATATTAAGAATAAATAAAAGGATCCATAAAAGAAACAGTATGACTTAAATCTATGCCTAGTTCTTACTCTTTCTTCCAATTGCATTGAGGATAGTACTGCAACTGGAAGCTGTTTTTGATTTATTTATGAGCAATGCCATAAATCAGCAAAGACATATGATACTACACAAAAATGTAAACCAAAAATCTCTAGACTACTTGAGTGACGATTGAAGGTGAAAAACAATTACAAAATCAGATCTTGTGTCTACATTTCAGTCATAGCTTTTTTTTTTTTTTTTAAGTCAGAGTCTCACTCTGTTGCCCAGGTTGGAGAGCAGTGGCACATTCACGGCCACTGCAGCCTCAATCTGCTGGGCTCAGGCGATCCTTCGCCTCAGTCTTCCAAGCAGTTAGAACTACAGGTACCTGCCACCACACCCAGCTATTTTCTTGATTTACTGTAGAGATGAGGTCTCGCTAAGTTGCCCAGGTTAGTCTCAATTCTCTGGGCTCAGGCAATCCTCTGGTCTCGGCCTTCCAAAGTGCTGGGATTACAGGTGTGAGCCACCACACCCAGCTCAGTCATAGCATCTTAGTATAATGAGTAGTGTTAAAATTTATAAAACTAGTTACTAAAAACTAAGATGTTACTAAGTTTTAAGTTAATGATAATTTCCTTACTGTATTAATTTTGAGCCAATATTTCAGAAATGAGTTCCCACCTAATTTTTTTAATAGGAAAATATAGCTTATTTAAAAAGTAAATTAGAGGCTGGGCACAGTGGCTCAAGTCTGTAATGCCAGCACTTTGGGAGGCCGAGGTGATGGGACTGCCTGAGTCCATGGGTTTGAGAACAGCTAAGGCAACTTGGTGAGACCTCATCTCAACAACAACAACAGCAACAAAATAGCTGGGTGTGGTAACGCATGCCTGTATTTCCGGCGACTTGGAAAGTTGAGGCGGAAGGATCACTTGAGCCCAGCAGGTTGATGCTGGGGTGGCTGTGAGTGGGCAGTGAACTCCAGCCTAGGCGACAGAGTGAGACTCGAACTCAAAGAAAAAAAAAAAAGTAAATGGGGAGGGGAGAGGCAGGACAGGGGGAAGAGGTGGGAGAGGAGGGAGGGAGGAGAGAGAGAAAATTCACCTCTCCAAGGCAGGAAAGGGGGCCAAAGCCAGGAAGCATGGTGACAGCCATAGCTCAAAGAGCACATGGCCACACCAGTCTAGCAAGGCAATGGCCCCCAACTAATTTACCAACTATTTTATTTGAGTACTGACAGAAAGTATGAGATTTATTGTTTAACTTGTATCTAATCTTACTCTACACCAAATCTTATATAAAGCTATACCTTCATTTCAATGGTTCAACGATTAAAAGATTCTAATGTCTTATTTGACATGAATCAGAAAGTCTGAGGTTTCTTCATAACTTTGCCATTAATTGAAATATATTATTTTGGTTAATAAGTTTTCCTGTATCTGCTTTCTCCTATGTAAAATTGAGAAGAACATCCAGCTTTATACTAGTTTCACAGGTGTGTTATGAAAATAACTGAAATGTCAGTTTATATATACAGAAAATAAGATGTCAAATCGAAGCTTTTCATGACTACGGCATTCAACGACTAATCATTTGGAAGACCCCTACAGATCCTTTCTCCTAATAGTTAAGCCTTTCAGATTCTGTAGCTCATGATCTCTGAAGCTCAGGCAGATTGTCAGTTAGTATTACCACATTCAAGAAGAGAACAGGAAAGCACCAAAATAAATTCATTTTCAGTATGTTTGCATTTTACGTATTTAATCCACATTAAATACAGTGTGCAAATACACATTAGTCTGTTTTCTATAATATTTGTGTCTTTGAAGAAAATTACCTGAAACATGATTGGAAAGCTAGGAGAAGGATGTTTGTAGAACAGAAATTATGGAGATTCATAAGCAATTTCCCCTGTCTATTCACATTTAACACTATCAGGAGAAACCCTTCTCACAACTAAACAGAAGGCTTTTGTGACATAGGAACTCTGTAAGACAAAGAAGGAAGTCCACAGAACTGCCTTCCTGTGCCGTAAATGGCCGCATCAAGGAACAGCCACACTCTCCACTCTGTTAACTACCTGGCAAAGCAGTGAGGATAGATGAAGAAGGGGCAAACACGTCCCCTAGATAGGAATGATGGGCTAGTGGAGACGACTGTACCCGGGATCAGGTTTAGATCTGGATGAAAACAGTCTTTACGAGAGGCAACCCTACAGGACCCAGGACTCCAGAAGGAAGCGTGAGGCACAGGGCTGACGATTCCACACACACTACAAGGCTCAATATCAACACCCTGAAGACTGAAACGCACACTCCTACTTATTTTTGTTAGAATGACTATACTAGTTGTTACTCATGTCTGGTTTTAAAGTTCCATATATTTAGAACCATTTGCCCCCTTTCTATTCTTCTCATCAGCCCTATTAGGTTTAGGGAGCAACTTTGTAAAACTTCAGCTTTTCAGGAACACATGTATGGCATTACAACACAGCCTATAATTTTATATAGTGTCTTGATGAAAGCAGTTTATAGAGATCTTTTGTGCAAACACTGCCCAAACTTCTGCTATGGCAGTAAGACAAAAAGGTTTAAAATTGTAGTGTAATAAACTTACTTTGCCACCCACTTAAGGAATCTCTGTCTCATTGAAAACACCTGCTTTTTACTAACAGAGGACTATGGCACTTGCACACTTGTGTGATCTTGGGAAAACTGAAGACCAAGACAGTAAAGAAGAAACGTCACAACCTGGAGGGCAGGGCTTACCTTTGGTGCTCTTGGGAATGATTTGACTCCATCGTGGCTTATATTCCTGCTGGCTGATATACTGGTTGAACAAGCCATCTACAAGTATCAAAGAATAAGAGAATCACAGCTTAACTCGCTTACACTTTGGATCAGAGAAAAAAAAATATTAAAATGTAGAGGCCTACATTAGGAGAAATTACTATAATGTCACTAATACAAAAGCACATTTTCATAAGAGAGGTACCACTTCGGTTTTGCTTCATTGCCCCAAACATAAACATAAAGTATTAGCCACCCAACCGTAAGCACAGGGCTGTAGGGGCATCTCACATTAAGCTATGTTCCCATCACTAGTGCACCCACTAGATACAAAAAGGCAATCCTGCACTCCGTGGACAGGTGTGTGACACTAACAGTAGGGCTGTCAGAGACCTCAGCAGGGGGAAAAGGGAGTCATCCAGGACAATTAAAGCTCCCAAACAGAAGTTGGGGAAAACGAGAATAAATACATGTAAATGCAAAAAATTTGAATACATAGCACAAGTCACTTAAAAATCACTTCCGACATGAACACAAACACAAGCGGAAAAGGAGGGCCCTAGAGAGCGGGAGAACCCTACACAGCTCCCTTGCGTGGCCTTCCATCACTCGTCTTCAGTTCGACTTTGAAGCTGCCCATCTTCACTCTGTAGCGCAATGGATTCACTGCACCCCAGTCTCTTCCCACCAACAGGGCTTTGTGCCAATAATTTTTGTCACTTGAATATAAGAGAACTAGGGAAGAAAATGAGAGCTCTGACTTCGGTCTAGGCCCTTGCAGCACATCTTCAGGAAAAGACAAAACTAACTCACTGAAGTGCGAATTCCACTATTACACACTTTCTCTGAGTACAAAACTACATGGAGATAAAAGTACCAACAGCAGTAACAAAACTATGTTTATAGAACACTCACTAAGTATGAGAATCTGTGTTGTCTCATGTATTTAATACTAAAAACGACCTTATGAAATAGGCATTATAATTTCCATTTTACAGATAGAAACCAGCCGTTAAATCTGTTACCTCTGGACTCCTTGTTATGTGATACAATAACATTTCTTTACTTGTCAACCTAGGGTTTTCTTTTACATGCACTCAAATAGCTCATAATTTATAAAGTTAACTTTATACTATAAATTCTGTCATTTGACTCTGAATTTAAAAGTAAAACTGTTTTCTATGACTTGTATACTGTGGGAGACAGCTCCCTAATCTCTTTCCTTTTTGGGTAATTAAGAAGCTCAGTTGTAATCAATCCTTTTGGCTTTCAAGTCTTCTCAGCTGGCTTTAACTGAAAACTTTCATCCTATATGCACACTTGTCAAATTTCCTTTTTTCTTTGCCTTTGGGACTTCAAAAAATAATTATTCATTTTATCAGTTTTTCAGATCCTGAAAAGAGAAACTATTTATAATATAATATTGGGAAATGGAACTAGTAAATATTTACTAGGACAGTAAAGCATAGTGGTAGAGTATGGATTTTGGTGCCAGACTGAGTTCAAATCTTATCTCTGTCATTTACTAGATATGCTGTCTTAGGCATACTACTTAATTATTCTCATCTAGTAAATGAGGTTATCAACAATATTTACCCTAGAAGATAAGGTATGAGAATTAGATAAATTCACATAAAGGCTTAGGAGACTAGATGGCACATTGTCAGGCTCTCAAATATATGTTAGTTATGATTACAATAATGAAGGAGGAGCTGGAAAAACCTAACAATTTTTTATGTACAAAATGAGAAATACGGCACTAAGGCAAACAAGAGTTAAGAGGAGGGAGCAACTGGTGAAGGATTGACAAAAGAAGATATCTTGAAAGTGCTGGTCTTGATGCATGAACTGCAACTAAACAAAGAGGGAAGTAACAGGGAATCATAAAGGCAAAAAGGCATACATAAGAAAAAGGTATGGAAAAAGCTATGCTTCAGGAAACTGTGTAGCAGTCAGGTGAAAGGAAAAAAGAAGGGAAATTTTGCATTATAAGCACTGCTGAAAAGAAACAGAATCCTAACAAGGACAAGAATATCTCTCTCTCTCACACACACACACACACACACACACACACACACACACACACACAGACACACCTCACTATCCTGGAACGCAGGTGGAGCTTCTGGCACACAAGAAGCTTCTTTCAACAGTCAGGAAAAACCCGCCTCATTCAAAGATTAATAATTGTCAAAAAGAACCAACCCAGGAATAATACCAAGATACAAAAAGTAAAAGACAGGAATAAAGAAAAGTGGCAAAATGAATCTGATCCAACAAAAAAAGATAGTCATGCAATAGATTAAAGTGGCCAAATACTTTTCTAAGAATTTTTTAAAGTTAAGTAAGCAACTCTCTCTGAAACACGAGCACAGATTAGAGAGATGACAAGTTAGACAGCAGAGATTGAAACAGTTGAAAAAGATACAATAAGACAACAAAAGGAAATGAAAAATGTATTGTTAGAGTTGAAGAGAAAGAGAAAACAAAATGAAAATATCACAGAAATGAAGGCAAAAGTGTAGAAGGAGAGAAGACGCTAATAATAATGATGATGAAAATATATTAAGAGAAATGGTGTAAAGAACTTAGAGAAGCTTGAAAAACTAGGCAGTGCTGTGCAGTCAAAAGGATAAATGAGAAAAATGAAAGAAACAACAAAGGCAGCATACATTTAAATGAAAGGAAAATCAAAAGACACAAGAGTTAACAGGGCTGCCACACTGAGTTTAACAGTGTGAATGCAGATAGCCCTGTTAATATAACTGCAAAATAATCTAAAGCGAAGATAAAATAATTAAATAGCCAGGGGAAAAAATATTACATTCAGAGGCACAATAGCTGAAAAATGACAGTGCACTTCTCAACAGCAACAATGAAAGCTGGTTAGCAATAGAATACTATTCAAAATGTGTTTAAAAAAAAAAAAACAACTGCCAAGTTAGAATTCTAAATCCCACAAAAATCTCCTAAAAAAGAGACAAAATTTTTCAACTGAACTAAAAACTCAGAAGAAATTCTTAAGAATGTGCTTAGGGAAAAGTGGTGGTGGCAATAGCAAGAGAACTAGAATTAGAAGTGAAGTCTGAAGATGTAACTGAATTGCTACAGTTTCATGATACAACTTGAACAAATGAGGTGCTGCTTCTTATGGATGAGCAAAAAAAGCAGTTTCCTAAGACAGAATGTACTATTGGTGAACACTGTTGACACAACAAAGGATTTAGAATATGACAAAAACTCAGCTGATAAAGCAGCAGTAGGGTTTGAGAAGACTGACTCCAATTTTGAAAGAAGTTCTACTGTGGGTAAAATACTATTAAACAACTACAGAGAAACCTTTAGTGAAAAGAAGTCCATAGATGCAACAAATTAAGACATTACCAGAGTCACCCCAACCTTAAGTAACCAATGTCCCAATCAGTCAGCAGTCATCAACCTAAGGAAAGATTACGACTCACTTAAGGCTCAGAAGACCATTAGCATTTTTTTAAGCAATAAAATACTTTAAATCAAAATATGCCCTTTTAGATAAAATGCTATTGCACACTTAACAGACTACAGTATAGTGTAAAATATAACTTTTATATGCATTAGTCAACCAAAAAGTCCGCGTGACTCATTTTACTATGATACTCACTCTACTAAGTGGTCTGGAACCAAACCTACAATATCTCCAAGATATGCCTGTAATGAACAACTACAGCATAATCACAAAGGTTAGAGAGGAGAGGTAAAAGGTAGAATAAGAAAGAAAAAAGAGAGGAGGGAAAGACAGAGGAAGGTAGGTAGAGATTTCAAAATGAAATTTTAGGACCACTTCATTAAACTTTATCAACTCTCTTATCTCACAAAAGTAAACTTATACATATTACATACAAACATGTGTGTGGGGGGGGGAGGGAGAGGGAGAGGGAGAGAGGAGAGAGAGAGAGAGAGAGAAGCAGTTAAGATAAATTCTGGGGCATCTACCTCAGGTACCCTCCCATTGTGGGAGCTCTTCTGTCCTCTCAATAAATCCTACTTTCAAAAAATAAATTCTCCAAGGGAGGTTTTCAGTACAATTTCTACCTCTTTGAGTAAAACTTTCCTGTTCCTAGGTGATTACTTTTGCAATGATTGGTTCAGGAATCACTTCTAATGAAATGAAATGTAAATACAGGAATGCTTCTAGGCAAATAAAAAGCCTATTAGAGAAATAAAGGCTGACGTTTACTCAAAACACAGACCATAACTTAAAGACCATAGTAATATACTAAATATACTAATAGTAACTTTTGTTTCCTCCATTCTTAGAGGCTTGATAGAAGGTACTTTGGATTCCCGACTTTCCTACTTAGCAAGGAGGAACTTCTTGTCCTTCTCTGCTATGTTTTTAGTACAATGGAAGCCAAAAACTCTGCACTGTTTACTTCCTTATTTGTCCAACAAACCAGTGAAGTCAGAAGCAAACTGAACAATGCTAGAAAGAATGTTTATTAACTAACAGTGTTCCAGGCTGGTTCAGAAGAGCCCACAGTAGTGCAAAAACTGTCTTCCCTCTAACTTTCCAGAATTGAGTTACTACCAACTTCTTTAAACTTGGTTTCTTTCTAGAAAGTTAAATCTCTGTGGTAATCAAAGTTGCATAGGATTTTAACAGTAACAACTGAGTATACTATGAAAGAGACAATTTTAAAACATAACTGTTTTTAGTCTACTAGGTAAAGTTCCCCATAATTGTTTTACTTTCTTTTCACAATATATCAAATGTCTCAATGGCAAGGAGTTGAAACAAAACCAAAAAGCCATAAAATTACCTATGCCTTTCTCATTCTATTAGGTTAAAAAAATATAGAATTCACTTTTAGAAATGGTATACATACATATATACTTTCACTGCATCGTTTTAACGGTTTGGTAAGAGATGCATTATTATATATGTTCTATCTATCTATCCTCCAACATATACTCTATTTCAAACATACCAATCATATATTTGCAAGCATCATCATCAAATAAGCAATATCAATGTATGTAGTTCAGAGGCAGATTTGTTAGAGCTTGAAGCAATTCATTTCAAGTTGACTTTAAATTTATAAACTCTAAGACAGCAGTACAGGTTCTCTGTGTTTTGTGGTTATAAAATACCTAACCCAGTATCTCATTAACTATGAGTGCCTAAATACAGTGGATGATAATAACAGTAGTAAGATTAAAATAACATGAGAGCAAAGGACTGAAAAGTCCATGATTTCATATTTCTTTCTATAAAAGATGCACCAAATTCAATTCCACAAGTTTTACACTGAACAACTACTCTATTCTTTGTCATTATGAAAGTTACTGCAGAAGATTTTTTTAAAAAATCTCATTCTATAAGCAACGTAAGATTCCTTTTTATTTTAAATAACAAAATACATCAGACCTTGAATATCCACTTGGGTGTCATCCTCCAAACCTTGGAGATTATGTACAAGTTCAAATACTCTCGTATCTTTCAAAGTCAGGTGACAGCTCACACACAAAAATCAGCAATTATATAGCACTCACACCATAAAGAAACTGTTTTTAATACAAATCTCCTTGGTTCATTATCATTATAATTACCTACGAATAACATTTTTTTTGGCCATCCAATCCCCTCTTCCCAAACTTACACTGTTAAAGTGGAGACAAAAATACTTAAAGAAACAGGCCAGTAATACTGAAGGTAATTTCAAAAGATACTTCTAACATGGTTTAGTGCTAATTAATGCTATCGCTTATAAGTGCATGGTTTTCCAAGACAAGAACTTAAATTTAGTTATGTGAATTCAAGCACCTTTCTTTTTTCAAGACTCCTTACATTATGGACCTATCTTACATGAAAAAAGTCACTAATCCAAGGAACTAACAATCTTTACCAAGTTTTAAAAAAACAGGAAAAAAATGGGAAAGAGTAATAACTGGCGTAAGCTTATATTCTTTTTGAAAAAGTGTCCTCCTGTATATACTTGAAGTTACCCTAATAACCAACCTAAGTTTCATACCATTTACAGCTTTTTCAATCAATTCTTCACAAGCATCAAAATCACCCTTCAGCACCAGTTTGTCATGAAGATCTGTCAGCATGGGATGCTCCAGTGCAATTCTGGTTTTCTTCTGCAGTGACTCAAAAGCTTCTGTGTAGTTGTGCTGTCTGAAGTGTTTGAGGCAAAGGCGAATTGCTTCCTGTTCACGGTACTACTAGAACACAACAGAAAGTAATAGAAAGAAGAGATCTGCTTAGATGTTGCTAGAAGAAATAACGATGAAAATAGACTAATCTAAATGGAGCATTTACTATGCACCAAGCACTGTACTAACCCTACTCACTAGGTATCATTATTTCCATCTTTCAAATAGCCCAGAACTGAAGCAAAGCCTTTGTGATAACTTGCCCAAGGAGATGAAACCAGATGTAGCCAAGGAGATGAAACCAGATCTAATTCCAGAGCCTAAACTTTGAAAAGAAAATAAAGTAGAAAACCTACTTATTAAGGTCCATTTAAGACTGTAAAGATGGTTACTCCCATGGCATCTACCAAAAACATTACAATGCAGGTACGGAAAGCACAAAAAACATTAAATAACATACGAAGTCCCAGCGTAGGCAGCATAGCAAAACCTCATCTCTACAAATAAATAAAAATTTTAAAATGTCAGGTGTGGTGGCATGCGCCTGTAGTCCCAGCTATTTAGGATGCTGAGGAAAAAGGATCGCCTGAGCCAGGAAGTCCAGCTTGGGAAAAAGATTGAGATCCTGACTTAAAAAACAAACAAAAAAAGTAACAATATATGGAAGTTAAATTTTAAAAAAGTATAATTGCTTGAATAACAAGTATTATCAAATGTACAGATATAGTAAATTTACAAACAGGTCTTATGACTCAAAAATAATCAGAAAGAGACCAACTGTTACCATTTTCTAAGCCTGGGCTACCTCATCTATTAAACAGCTATAAAGTAGACATCTTAACTGATTAACTAGAATCCAAGAAATAGGCTCTCAAGTTACTAAATTTTTCCCCTAACAGGATAAGTGCCAAAAATGCAATCTCATAAAAAAATGTTTTTTAAAAAACATCAACTTCAAGAATATGTCCTGAGATTACCTCAAATTTCCTAAGTAAACCCTGTACAAGCAAACAGACAACAAAGGCGCTGCATGATAATCACAAAACAATGACTTACTTATAAGCATCACTCTCTATTTCTTTCTATCTATCTATCAGACGACAAAGGCACTGCATGATAATCACATAACAATGACTTACTTATAAGCATCACTCTATCTATCTATCTATCTATCTATCTATCTATCTATCTATCTATCTATCTAGAGACAGGGTCTCTATCTATCTAATCTAATCTATCTATCTATCTAATCTATCTATCTATCTATCTATCTATCTATCTATCTATCTAATCTATCTATCTATCTATCTTATCTATCTATCTATCTATCTATCTAGAGACAGGGTCTCTATCTATCTATCTATCTATCTATCTATCTATCTATCTATCTATCTAGAGACAGGGTCTCACTCTGTCTCAGTTGGGTCTCACTCTGTCTCAGTTGCCCAGGGTCTCTATCTATCTAATCTAATCTATCTATCTAATCTATCTATCTATCTAATCTATCTATCTATCTAATCTATCTATCTATCTAATCTATCTATCTATCTATCTAATCTATCTATCTATCTAATCTATCTATCTAATCTATCTAATCTATCTATCTTATCTATCTATCTATCTATCTATCTATCTATCTATCTATCTAGAGACAGGGTCTCACTCTGTCTCAGTTGGGTCTCACTCTGTCTCAGTTGCCCAGGGTCTCTATCTATCTAATCTAATCTATCTATCTATCTAATCTATCTATCTATCTATCTATCTATCTATCTATCTAATCTATCTATCTATCTATCTTATCTATCTATCTATCTATCTATCTAGAGACAGGGTCTCTATCTATCTATCTATCTATCTATCTATCTATCTATCTATCTATCTATCTAGAGACAGGGTCTCACTCTGTCTCAGTTGGGTCTCACTCTGTCTCAGTTGCCCAGGGTCTCTATCTATCTAATCTAATCTATCTATCTATCTATCTATCTATCTAATCTATCTATCTATCTAATCTATCTATCTATCTAATCTATCTATCTATCTATCTAATCTATCTATCTATCTAATCTATCTATCTAATCTATCTAATCTATCTATCTTATCTATCTATCTATCTATCTATCTATCTATCTATCTATCTATCTATCTAGAGACAGGGTCTCACTCTGTCTCAGTTGGGTCTCACTCTGTCTCAGTTGCCCAGGCTGTAGTGCAATGTTGCAATCACAGCACACTGCATCCTTGACCACCTGGACTCAGGTGATACTACTACAGGCAAGCACTACCATGTCTGGCTAATTTTCTTGGAACTTTGTATAGAGACAAAGTCTCGCTACATTGCCCAGGCTGGTCTTAGGCTCCTGGGCTCAGGTGATTCTCCAGCCTTCCAAAGAGCTGGAGATATACACGCATGTGCTACCACACCTGGATAGCATTACTCTTTTATAAGGCAATAAGATATTTAAGAAGATTTAGAAGACTTAAATCAGTTTACTGCTGACTTCTTGACTAATAAAAAGTTATTAAACACCTATTCCTCACACACTATAATTAACCAAGATTTTACTTCATCAAATAATCATGATTCTACAGCCACACTAATTTTACATGAATAGTTTCTTACTCTTGGCCTCTAAAAAAGATGTATCATAACTATCTATATAATAATATTTAGTTACATTAAACAATAATCATGTTTACTTTGGGAGTTTCAATAAAATCCACATCTTAAATTTTTCATCAGACTGTAAAACTATCCCACTAAAAACTATATTTAAAGTACTTATATCAATACAGATAAAATTCAGGGTCAAATGGGTATAATAACATAATGGTAGATTATGAAGCCAAACTACCTGAGTTCATATAGTGGCTCAAGCACTTTACAACTGTGTGACTCTGGATAACATGTTTAACCTCTCTGTGCTCTAATTCCTCATCTGTAAGTTAATGGGGATAGTTAATTGTACCTGTCTGATAGTGAGATAAGAACTAAATGAACTGTCAGGATTGCTTAAAAGCGAGCAGACTGGAAATGCTTAGTATTAGCTGATTAATTCTTATAATTTTAATTATTATTCTCAATATTTCAAATTATTCCTGATGAAAACAAGAGACTGATAAAGGCCTCAATAGAGTTGGATTTTCAAGCACAGTCCTACCTTGCTATACCAGTTGAGACAGGGTTGTACGACATCAGGGTCATCGATGCCACTAAGTTCAACATACCAGATGCTAAAGTTAAAGCTGGGTCCCCAGGACAAGAGTGGAACTGGAAGGAGGGAAAACAAAAACAAGAGAAAAATCAACATAGTTCAAATAAGCCTTTACCAAAGTAATATCACTAGTCGAGCCTGTAGTGACTCATTCAACAATTTTTCCAGGCATCTTCTATATGCCTAGCATGGTGTTAAGGTTCCGTAGCAAAAAGGAACACGTGACCTCTACCATCAGAAGGTCTCCTTAGCTAATGAAAGCAGTGTAAGATAAATTCAAACTGGTCAGATATCAACTCTCAAATAAAAACAACAAGAATTATATAATTTAACAGGTAAATTTTATCAAACTTACAAGCAACAAAAAATTATTTCATATTTTAAACTATATCTAAGCACAGAAAGAGACTAAAAGTTCAATTATTATCATCAGTAGCACAACCCTGAAAACAAAACCAGAAGATAAAGTATTTAAAGTCAGTCTCAGCTATGAATATATATTCAAATTAAAGGAGAAAAAGGTTGCAAACACGACTACCAAGTTTTCACTGTAACCAGATTCTGGGAATGGAAGGATGGCTCAACAACAGGAGCCCTGTTAATGTAACTTGCCACCATAACAAAACAAAAGAAAAAACACATTTGATTACTTTAACAGATGCTAAATACAAATTTAATAAGATGTTCTATTATTTTTTAAAACACCCTTAATATATAAGAAACACAAGGAAACAAAACAACTTCCTTACCTAGATTTTTTACAAAGTACCAAAAATCACAAAAATTAAACCTAATGGAGAAATACCAAGTATTCCCACTCAAGTCAGAACAACATAACGAGGTCCAACATCTCGGTTCTTTAACACTAATGCGAGGTCTCAGTCAGTGCAATTTTTAAAGAATCAAGGAAAAAATGGACACTTGGAGATGGCACAGTTGTCTAAAAAATTCAAGAAACTCAACTGAAAACCTTTTTAAAAATTTGTAAATAAGGTAAATAAAAAAATTCAACTTTTCCTATGTCTACAATAACCAGTTCAAAAATACAGCAAAAAAAGTTCCATTTTTAACAGCAAAAAAGTTGAAAATGTCAGAATAAATGGCAAGATAATGCAATATTTATTTTTAAAAATATAAACTGTTAGTGAATAAATGAAGGAACATATTATGCTCCTAGACAGAAAAATTCAATGTTGTAAACATATAATTCCCCCTAATTAATTATAAATTTAGTGTAACCTCTATTAAAACCCCAATGGTATACATTCATTCTTTTCCTGACATGTAATTAAACAAGCTGATCTCAAAAGATAAATAACATAAGAATATCCAAAATAATAAAAATAATAACACAAGCATGCTACAAAGATCTAATTATAACTTTGAAATTAGTGCAAGAAAAGGGAAGCAAATCAGTGGAACAGAGAGAGTATCCAAAAATCTCCTAACTCTTTGAAGCAATTTTACACGATATGGATGAATGCCATATCCTAATCACAGAACAGAGCAGAGGTTTTTAAAGCATATTCCATGGACTCCTGGGCGTCCCTACGGCCTTTCAGAAGGTCCCATGTGTTCAAAACGATTTTTCATAATAGCTTCAGTTATTTTTCGAAATAACTGTTTTTGATAATAACATAATAATAAAACACTGTCAGTCTTTATATAATACTGACATTGTACTCATGGTACAAAAGCAATGGTAAGTAAAACTGTTGGCACCTTGTTACCAAAGCCAAGGCACCAAAGTAAGTCCTCAATATCATACAAATTGTACCATGTTCTTCATACCACATACAGGCAGTTTGGAAAAGAGAGAGCAGTTTGGAAAAGAGAGAGAGAAGAAGAGAGAATTCATTTTTATAATGACAAAAGTAAACATTAATGTTATAAATCTCTATCATTTAAGTACACATCTTTCTTTTTTTGAGTTGGAGTCTCACTCTGCTACCCAGACTGGAGTACAGTAGCCAGTAGTCTCAACCTGCTGGGCTCCAGCAATCCTTCCGCCTCAGCCTTCCAAGTAGCCTGAACTATAGGCACGCACTACCACGCCCAGCTAATTTTTGATTTATTGTAGAGATGAGGTC
>NW_007064551.1:19191-66077 GCF_000164805.1 Carlito syrichta | reverse complement strand
TTCTAGTTTGGGCGACAGAATGAGACTCCAACTCAAAAAAAAAAAAAAAAAAAAGTGATTTTTTTTTTTTTTTAGAATACTACATAATGAAATGTAGTATTAAAATTTAGAAGATCTGTATAAATCAGTGAATGAAGGTACAAAATCATGCATGGATAAAACATCCAAGCCAGACCAAGGAATTTTAATGTAACAGAATCAGTTCAATGATATGGTTTCTGAATCAATAATGCAACTACTATTAAGAAACTAACACTTGTCAATTTTTGATGAAGCATCAAAACAGAATGTCCAAAACAGCTGATATCAGGCTATTGTTTCCAAATCCTTGCTCTTTTCAGCACATCTGGCTGAAGAACGAGGTAAGACACACTGGGTCAGATACTTTCCTAACTGTTGTCCTCTAAAGGAAGTTGTGTGAATGAAAACAGACACAGGCAATAGCAACAAGCCACAATGACAAAGGAAGGCCTCCTAGAATGTTTAATATGGCTTTCTGTTTATAAGCACAAACAATATTGCAAAACATTTTATATCAACAAATACTAACAAATAATCATTGTTTTGGTCTTTCTTTCTTTATGTAAAAGTGTCGTTTGAAAATTTACTGCATCAGCCAGGCTCAGTGGCTCAGCCTGTAATCCCAGCACTCTGGGAGGCCAAGGCGAGTAGACTGCCTGAGCCCACAGGTTTGAGACCAGCCTGGGCAACTTGGCGACACCCCATCTCTACAATAAATAAAATATTAGTCGGGCATGGTAGTGTGTGCCTGTAGTTCCGGCTACTTGGAAGGCTGAGGTGGAAGGATTGCTGGAGCCCAGCAGGTTGACGCTGGGGTGACTGTGAGTGTGTCACAGCACTCCAGCCTGGGGAACAGAGTGAGACTACAACTCAAAAAAAAAGAAAAGAAAAGAAAATTTCCTACATCACATAACAAAAAAGTAGTATAAGAATCAGAATAAAGCTGGGCGTGGTGGCTCAAGCCTGTAATCCCAGCACTTTGGGAGCCCGAGGTGAGGGGATGGCCTGCTCCCACAGGTCGGAGACCAGTCTGGGCAACTTGGCCAGACCTCATCTCTATAATAAATCAAAAAATTAGCCAGGTGTAGTAGCGCGTGCCTGTAGTTCCGGCTACTTGGAAGGTTGAGGTGGAAGGATCGCCTGAGCCCAGCAGGTCGACACTGGGGTGGCCATGAGCGTGCACTTCAGCTTTGGCAACAGAGTGAGACTCCAACTCAAAACAAAAAAAAAAAGAATCAGAATAGAAAAGGATTCTAAAACCAAAGCCCAACAACACAGTCTATATATGTAACCAGACATATATACAAGTTAGACCTTTCCAAGTCCCAATAAAACTTCATTTAGTAAAACTTGTTAAACATCTGTGTTCCAGTGAGACAGATTTCTTCTTTATACCCAATAGTCTAATACAAGTATTTCTAGAATAAAATTGGTTTCAATTTTTAATACCTTGGAAAGAAAATAGTTGGGGGAGGGAGGTAAATTATGAAGTGATCTCATCAAACGACAGCATATATTATAGATGAACAACATAATTAATTTCCAAGAGACTAAAGGGGTATGAACAAAATGAGCAGAATGGTGGACACTCATTTCAAATTCCAATGATTTTTGAGGGCATTAACACTAATAATGCACATCAGACATAACACGTATAATAGATAAGAAATCTAAATGTGAATTAGAGCTCCAGGTACATGTTCTTTGTTTCTCAATAAAAGATGTCTACATTCCCACCTCAAATAAAAGGATTCAAAACTCCTAATCCTAAGGCTGGGAGTTTGTATTCTAGGACTCAATTACTAGTCTTCCCCATAGGACCATCAGACACAGACAGGACAGAGATTTCAGCCTGTCATCATTTCTTCATCAAATGGGACACATCTAGGACACATAGTTACTAGCCTGGGACTCCTGCTACTCTGTAATTGAAGAAGTCAATATCTCAAGACAATTAAATGCATCTGGGACACATCCAATGCACACTGACCATGTCACTTGTAAAGTTCTTGTCTAGATGATACAAAGAGCTATTACAAGATGCTAGCAATTTAAAAATCAGGTTCTAGCTGGGAGTGGTGGCTCACACCTATAGTCCCAGCTACTTAGGAGGCTGAGGTAGGAGGATCGCTTGAATTCAGGAGTTCAAGGCTACAGTGAGCTATGATCTCGCCACTGCACCTCAGCATCCAGCATCCAGCCTGGGTGACAGAGCAAGACCCTGTCTCTCTCTCTCTCTCTCTCACACACACACACACAAACCCAGGTTCCTGGGTGACAGAGCAAGACCCTGTCTCTCTCTCTCTCTCTCTCTCTCTCTCTCTCTCTCTCTCTCACACACACACACACACACACACACACACACACAAACCCAGGTTCCGGAAGATCCTAACCACTCTGAAGGAGTCTATCTGTTCTATTATAGAACTAGTAAGTACAGAAAGCACTTAGCACAGTAACCAGCACATACTAACTGCTCTATAAACATCAGTCCTTATTACTGTTATTAGCTATCATTACCACATGAATTTTCCTCTTAACAGTATACTTTTAAAACTTCAATTTTAAAACATGCTCCTGAAGGGCCACCCATACTCTCACGCAGCCCATCAGAGCACTCCCCAGACTGAGTGTCCACCCTAGACTCTCAACACTCCTGGGATCCAGACTGAGCATGTCAAATCCAGACTGAGCTGAAGCCTCTCTCTCAAGTCCCCAAGGCCACCCAGGCAGCAGGTGACTTTCACAGAAATTCACATCTCTCCATTTACTAAAAACCAGGACACTGCCCTGAACTCTTCCAAGTCTGAGAACCTCCTTCTGCCCTCACCACCCGCTGCTGATTCCTGACATAGCTTTAATCCCAACTAAAAACCAAATGTCAACCCTTCTAGGTATCTGTGATCAACACCCTCACCCTATTCTTCTTGGATCCGATCTGCTAAGATTTTCCCTCTAAACCTTTGACTTGCACTCTGGCATCGGTCTCCCAAGTAATAACTCTCCTTCTTTGCTACATTTTCCTTATACTCCTAGGCCTTAGGGCCAACCCTTCACTCCCGTCAAAGACATCATTCCACCCAGGCTCTTTGCTCTTTTGCTGTCCGGTGAACCCTGTGACAACTCCTCTCCTCAGCTTTAAATGTATAAAGGAAAATACAGAAGATTAAACCAATTGTAATGAAATAAAGTTATAAAAATAACAAAGAAATAAAATTATTATACAGAAATATGTATGCTTTTAAATTTATATATTAAATAAAAAGATCTAGTGGCAGGTCTAACAATTATCATCATTTCAAAGTTGTGATATTTATTGGCCACACAGTAATATGACGAAAACATTTAAACTCCTATCTGTAACAAGTCACAGGTATTGCTACTACTACTATTACTACAAGTTACTGCCTACATTCATAATTGAAGGAAATGCTAAATATATTAGCAAGAAAAAAACATAAAGATGCACTTTTCCTTAGCAAGTTCATGAAGCCACTGATTTATTCCCACCAACTCTTGTACAATTTTTAAAGTATATGCACAATGTCCATAATGAGGCAAGCAGTCTGTTCCATGCTTCTGAAATGTGAGAAAACAGAAGACAGAGTCACTGTCTCCAATGATTTCACAATCTCCCTAAGGAAACGATACTTCCGTACATCACATAGTGAAAGAACTCAAGCTTTGAATGTGTAGACTTGAGTTTGTATCCCATCTCTATGCTTTACTACTTGTATGGTTTTGGCCAAGTCATTAAATAACCTCTTAACTTCAATTTCCTCCTCTGTAAATTAAGTGCAGTAACACCTATCTCACAGAGCTTATTATTATTAAAGCAATATAAGCACATATCCAAAAGTGTGATGCATATACAAAATGTTATGCCTTTGAATCATCACATGCTAGCTATGTATCCTGGAAGAGGTCATCTGACTCCTACCCTCTGTGTCAACTAAAAATAAAAAGAGAAGATTTTTTTTTTTTGAGTTGGAGTCTTTCTCTGTCGCCCAGACTGGAGTGCAGTGGCCACTCCCAGCCACCGCAGCCTCGACCTGCTGGGCTCCGGTGATCCTTCCGCCTCAGCCTTCCAAGTAACTGGAACCACAGACGTGCGCTACCACACCTGGCTAGTTTTTTGTTTTTTTAAAATTTATTGTAGAGATGAGGTCTTGCCAAGTTCCCCAGGCGGGTCTCAAACCAGCGGGCTCAGGCATTCCACTTACCTCAGCCTCCCAAAGGTGCAGGATTACAGGCTAAGCCACCGAGCCCGGCTATATAGGGAAGATATTTTTAACTGCCATCATGATGTTCAAATGAAATACCACATGTGAAAGCACTTATAAACCATCAAAAACAATAAAAACATAACAAGCTCTAAATGACTGCTGAAATGACAGAATGATTCAAATTACACTTGTACATATTCTTTTTCTATAATACCCAAAATATTATGTGTAAAAAGGCATGTAAACAAGAGCTTTATGAATTAAGTATAAAAATGCACAAAAGAAATATTCAAAATGAAACAATGCCCTTCATAAATATGATCTTAAATTAAAATTCAAAAGAATCCCACAGATTCACAAACTAGAACAGAATGCAAAAAAATGCCCAATATAGCTACCTATCCTGCCAGTACTCTCATTTTATATAAAAGGGAACTTAAAGAAAGTAAAATTTACATGAAGGAAGGCAGTGACATCAGTTCAGCTACTCTGGCAATCTGAATTATCCACCATAGATTTTAAAACCTAATCCCTGCCACACTTGGGCTTATTTTCCTTGGTAACAATTTATGATCAAACTTACTTTAATTTGAAAGTATAATTCATGAAGCAAACTTAATGAATAAGCCATATTCATTATAAATAAAAATTATTACAACTGGTTGAGCCTATCTGCCACTGAATCAGCCTCGCCTCTGTTCCTCTCCACTCCTGGGAAGTAAAGGCTAACTATATTTAGAAGCTGTGCTGCTTTAGGATGAACTTATTTTTTAAATATAGCAAGATTTTCAAATATATCACTATAGAATATAAATGTGAAGTATTTAAATATACTTTTTAAAAAAGACAAACTCTGATAATTTATCCCAACCAGGTAAACAAATATCTGTGTTAAATCACCACCAAAAGAGAGCTACACATCACTCAAGTCATTTATCAGAATGATTTTTAGGAAAAATATAGTGACAGACTAAAAATACGAACCTAACATACAGGCTATTCGTCCCACACTTTCCTTATATCACTTTCTCTTTTTTTTTTTTTTTGAGTTGAAGTCTCACTCCATCGCCCAGGCTGGCGTGCAGTGGCACACTCACGGCCACCCCAGCATCGATTTGCTGGGCTCCAGCAATCCTTCGCCTCAGTCTTCCAAGCAGCCAGAACTACAGGTTAGCACTACCATGCCTGGCCAATTTTTAATTTATTGTAGAGATGAAGTCTCACCAAGTTGCCCAGGCTGGCCTCAAACTTGCAGGCTCAGGCAATCTACTTGGCCTCCAAAAGTGCTAGAACTACAGGTTGAGCCACCGAGCCTAGCCCCTTATATTACTTTCAAAAAAAAAAAATTCTCAGCTGGGTTTGGTGGCTCAGCCTGTAATCCCGCGCCTTTGGGAGGCTGAGGTGAGTAGACTGCCTGAGTCCGCAGGTTCGAGACCTGCCTGGGCAACTTGGCGAGACCTCATCTCTACAATAAATCAAAAATTAGCCGGGTGTGGTAGTGCGCGCCTGTAGTTCCAGCTACCTGGAAGGCAGAGGTGGAAGGATCGCCAGAGCCCAGCAGGGCAAGGCTGCGGTGGCCAGGGGCAGTCACTGCACTCCAGTCTGGGCGACAGAGAGAGACTCCAACTCAAAAAAAAAAAAATCTCAAGAGAATGTTGGGAAAAAGATGGAAAGCAACCATACTGCAGATATTTCCTTCATAAATCTTTAAAAAAGAAATGTAAGAAATATGAAGTTATCTAAGTATTAATATCTGGAACATCAAATGGGCTAATAAATATTTAATATCATTTGGAAAGTTGCAATGAACATTTTGTCTAAATAACATAAAACTAACCCTGGGTCAAGTAAAAGATATCATTATGCCCTATAATTAAAGGCTGAAGGAAGGAATGGGCAGATGTTAGTCAAATGGCACAAAATTTTAGTTAGGCAGGATAAGTAAGTTCTGCTGGAAACCTACTGTGTACTATGGTAGCTGCAGTAATAATAATGCATTGCATAACTCAAGATTGCTAATACAGCAGATCTTAACTGTTTCCACCACAAAAAATGGTAAGTATGTAAGGCAATGAAGATGTTAATCAGCTTGATTTATTCATTTCACCATGTATACATATGTCAAAGCACTATCACATGGTATATCCTAAATACACACTTATTATTTGTCCACCATACTTTAATAAAGCTAAGGAAAACATTCTTAAAGTATACTTACCAAAAAAAAAAAAAAAAAAGAAGAAGAAAGGGGAAAAGAAAGGCTGATAGGGCTAGCAAGGGTCCCAATTTCCACTGCTTGTCTATTTGAAATATAAGATCGTAAAACTGTAAAAGCTATGCAAAGGTCTTTAGGAATTTAGAAGTCTAAACACTGCTTAAAAAAATTACTACAGGCTGGGATCGGTGGCTCAGCCTATAATCCCAGCATTTGGAAGGCCGAGGCAAGTGGAATGCCTGAGCCCACAGGTTTGAGGCCAGCCTGGGCAACTTGGTGAGACCTCATCTCTACAATAAATCAAAAATTAACCGGGCATGGTAGCACATGCCTGTAGTCCAGCTACTTGGAAGACTGAGGCCGAAGGATCGCTGGAGCCCAGCAGGTCAACATTGGGGTGGCCATGAGTGTGCCACAGTACTCCAGCCTGGGCGACAGAGTAAGACTCCAACTCAAAAACAAACTATTACTAGTACAAAAGAAATACTCAGAAGTTAAATTAATTTTTAAAATGTGCTTGTTCATATAGTCTCACAAGAAAAGAGGATACAGGTTTTTTAAAACAACAGAAATTATAGTTACTACAAAAGAAAGTAACAGACTACACATCCAACCATTCCAAAAAAACCAGTTTTTTGTCTCTAAGCAGTCTTTACTAAGACCTCAGCGAATCCTTTTGCATAAGAGAACTACTGGATTCATGAAATGGAATGGTCAACTCTCAACAGATTGGAGACAATGACTCTAAAGAACACTGATTGTTCCAAAAGAGAAGTTATCCTTCCAAATAAAAATGTGGACTTTGGCTTTTCTTATTATTATTGTTCTTCTTCTTCTTTGAGGGATCTAACTAACTTTAATCCTTATTTTTAATGTTTTACTAATACTTATTAGTATTTTCAAAGGTATGCAACAGGGATGGAAATGAAAATAATCAATTTTCCAACTTTCTAAATATTAATAAATCCTAAAGGAAAACAAAATAACCTAAAAAATACAATTTTAAGGATGCATTACAAATAGTATCTTAAGCTGAAATCCTTGCTGAATAAATACATGCCTCAAGGAAGCATTTTTCAAATAGTGATTTGCAGCATATTAGTGGGTCATGAAATCAATTTAATGGGTTTTGACCAGCATTTCACTAAAAAATGAAATGCAAAAAAACAGAACAGAAAATAACCATAATAACCATGGCCTTAAGGAATTCATCAGTATTTTAGAATACTATTTTAGAATGGTTTTAGAATGCTATAGCTTTAATACAACAGATTAACATTCCATAAAATTAAAGCAATCGAATCCCTAGATTCCATAAAGTCTTCTAAGCAATCTGTTCAATAAGAAAACATTTGGAAAAGGTTCCACTTGAAATAACTGTCACATAGTAATAGACTTATATAAAATAGGTGTCAGCAAATTTTTTCTGTGAAGAGCCGAATAGTGGGCTCTTTGGGAGCTTTGTGGGCTCTTGCACCTACTCAACTCTGCCATTGTAACACAAAAGCAGACATGGACAATATATCAATAAACAGGCAAGGACATGTTCCCACAAATTTTTATTTAAAAAATCAGGAGACCAGCCGGGCTTGGTGGCTCAGCCTGTAATCCCACGCCTTTGGGAAGCTGAGGTGAGTGGATTGCCTGAGCCCGAGGGTTCGAGACCCACCTGGGCAGGCGAGACCTCATCTCTACAATAAATCAAAAAATCAGCCGGGCGTGGTAGCGCATGCCTATAATTCTGGCTACTTGGAAGGCTGAGGCGGAAGGATTGCCGGAGCCCAGCAGGTCGAGGCTGCGGTGGCCAGGAGCGGTCACTGCACTCCAGTCTGGGTGACAGAGTGAGACTCCAACTCAAAAGAAAAAAAAACAAAACAAAACAGGAGACCTTCACCTTCAGGATTTGGTCCATGGGCTATAGTTTGCTGACTGATGGTATAAAGAATTTGTTTCTATTCCAGAATGTTAAAACCTTACCTATTTTAATGAATCGACAAGGAAACATCTGTTCATCAATTTTATGCTTCAAGGTGAATGTTTCTTTGTTATAATCATTCTTTAAGCCACTGTGGAAAAAAAATAAGGCTATCAAATCTGACTTCATAATTTACTAAACACACTAAATACAGATCAATGTCACACTCAGATTTTAAGTTTAAACCAATTCTCAAAATATATGGCCAAGACAATATAAACAGGTAGATGAAAATGAGAATGCAGGGCAAAACTTGTACATTCAAATCAACTGCATTATAACTGTATTCTCATAATTAAATGAGAGAGAATGAAAATATTCATAATGTGGCTACACAACTCGGTGAGACCTTGTCTCTACAATAAATCAAAAAATTAGCTGGGCATGGTGGAATGTGCCTGTAGTTCCATCTACCTGGGAGACTGAAATGGAAGGATCACCTGAGCCCAGGAGGTTGAGGCTGTGGTGGCCATGAGCGTGGCACTGCACCTCCAGCCTGGGTGACACAGTGAGACTCTGACTCAAAAAAAAAAAAAAAAAAAATTTTTTTGTGGCTACAGTGGATGGAAATGTGTGACAGGGACTAGTGTTCTCAATGTATAACTGAATATGACACAATGTTCCTTTTATAGTTCAGCAAATTTTCAAAGACAATCCTACTCTGTTGGTTTAATAGCATCTGCTTTATCCTAAATAAAAATAAATCCTACTTAAACAACTGGGATCAACACAGTCGTTTGTATTTATGGGAAAGACACTTACTTTCAGGTTGCCTTATGACCTGAAATACTTTCATGACTTAAATCAAATGTAGTATAGAAGTGATATTTACTTACATAAAACATTTTGTCAAGGAGCCACAGCATGT
This sequence comes from Carlito syrichta, assembly GCF_000164805.1. Taxonomy (NCBI): domain Eukaryota; kingdom Metazoa; phylum Chordata; class Mammalia; order Primates; family Tarsiidae; genus Carlito; species Carlito syrichta. The sequence continues at coordinate 56,772 of NW_007064551.1, read as the reverse complement.
CACAGATATAGTCTAAATCTCCATGATTTTGTTTGTTCATTCCATTAGCTATCAGACTCCTCATTAGCCGGGGCCTCAGTGAACACCACTCCTGGTGGTCTGATGTTAAAACTCAACTGACTGAGCCCCTCCCAAGTGATGGGCACCGTGCTATATGCAGTCTCCAGGGATACTGCTTCTGATTAGAACAATCAGCCTTCAGGTTCTGGACAGTGCCTACATTTTTTATAGCAAACATTACCGCAAACATTTTTGTTAAAGCTGAAAGTATTTCTGAAGTCATTAACAGTTCAAAAATACAAATTAAAAAAAAAAAGAAAAAAACAGTATTCTTTTTTCTTTGGTAAAAATATTAGCCAGGCATGGTGACACATGCTTGCAGTCCCAGCTACTTGAGAGGTTGAGGCAGGAGAATTACCTTAGCCCATGATATCAAAGGCGCAGTGAGCTATGACTATGCCACTGCACTCCAGCCTGGACAACAGAATGAACCCTCTCAGTACGTACGTACGTACATACATACATACATACGGATAACACAAGTCGCAGTATTAAAAGAAATAGAATAATAGGATCTTTCTTTTCCCCTTGAAATAAAATCAAACCAAGCAGATTTGGCTACAAAGAGACTAAACTAAAACTACTATTTGTCGGAAGACAACTCTTTCCTCCCCATAACCATAACTCACCTGGATAATAGCTCTGTCATATTTTCTTCATTCATTCCACCAAAGACTTTAAATTTCTTCAAATTGCAGACATGAGTTTTCTCATATTTTCCAAATGTGATATTCTGAACTATAGCAGGCCTTTCAAGCTTTAGAATCAAATACTAAAAAAAGAAACAACCAAATTATATCCTCTTCTGTTTAAAACAAATAGACAACTTTATAAGTTAAAACATTTGTCAGTCACAGAAGAATGCATAAGGCCATCCTGCCTATCCTACCCTAGAAGCTTTCTTTGAAGCACAGTACACAGCAGTTTTATAACCTACCACGCCATCACATTTTACTCTAACAGATCCCAGAAACTACATGGTCTTCACATTGTAGGTGAAAGAGAAAAAGAAAGAGCTGGTGAGATAGCTTCTAATTAAGGAATATATCCAGTAAAAAATACACCCAGACTATGAATTACCAAATCAAACAGTAGAATGCAAAAATAACAATTACATATCCCCATGGATGGGACTCCAGTAACTAAATCAATGTTTGAAACCAGGTATAAAACTTTAAACCTAGAAACAGAGTAGGGATTTACTAATCAATCATCCCCTCCCCCCAATCTAGCAGATTAAAAACCCAGACCTACTGTGAATATGTCTATTGTAGCTCAAGTTTTCCTACCACACAGCTGGATTAAATGGGATCAGTGAAAAAGGGAGCACTTTACAACATGAGACTGTTTCCAATTGTAAAAATTAAGGAAGACATTACCACTGGTTGAAAGCATGGTGAAAATGACATTCAAAAAAACCATTCAGTCTTCAGCACGAAGACTTCAAGCTTCATGATAATGAATAATGTATGTGATAAGAATAAAAAGTTGGTGGCCCTACTTCTTATCATACACAAAAATTAACTCAAAATAAATAAAAATGGATCCAAAATCAATGTTGTAGGATCAAAGTCATAAACATAAGAGATACAACTTTAAAACTTTTAAACAAAAACAGGGGTGAGCTTTCTGACTTAGGACATAGCAATGAATTCTTTCTTAGATATGACACCAAAAGTGCAAGCAACAAAATATGAAATAAATAGTGTTTCATCAAAATTTAAACTTTTGTATGAAATGACACTATCAAGGAAGTGAAAAGCAACCTACAAAATGGGAGAAAATATTTGCAAATCATACATCTGATAAGAATCTAGTATCCAGAATATATAAATAACTCTTACAATTCAAAACAACCCAACAAAGGAACTGGCTAGCACTTTCTCCAAAGAAGATAAACAAATGGCCAACAGGCACAGGAAAAGATGTTCAAAATCAATAGTCATTAGGGAAATGCAAATCAAAACCACAATAAAATACCATTTCACACTTACTAGGAAAGTACAATAATCATAAAATAACAAATGCTAACAAAGATGTGAAGAAAGTAGACTTCTCATATATTGTTAGTAGAAATGTAAAATGGTGCGAACATGGTGAAAAATAGTTCAGCAGTTCTTCAAAAAGTTAAACATAGAATTATTACACGACCAAGAATTTCTACTTCTAGGTATATGCCCAAAAGAAGTTAAATTAAAAAAAGTATTAGGCCAGGTGTGGTGGCTCATGTCTATAATCCCAGCACCTTGGGAGGTGAGAAGATTGCCTGAGCCCACGGGTTCGAAACCCACTCGGGCCAACTTGGTGAGACCTCATCTCTACAATAAATCAAAAAAATTAGTCAGGGATGGTAGCGTGCGCCTGTAAGTTCCAGCTACTTGGAAGGCTGAGGCAGAAGGATCGCTGGATCCCAGCAGGTCAAGGCTGCGGTGGCCAGGAACGTGCCACTGCACGCCCGCCTGGATGACAGAGTGAGACTCCAACTCAAAAAAAAAAAAAAATCCTTAATCTTATATTATGTGAATTTTACCTCAATTTAAAAAAAAAAAAGAATGAACAAAGCCAGTGGTGATGTGAGTGGCAATGATAATAACCAGAGCTACTCTTCGGTGAGCACTAACTATTTAGGTCATTGCTCAAATTTTACAAGCAGTATCGCCAATAGTAGGAAGAAGAGGAGAAGGCGAATTTTAGTGATACTAGTCACCTCTTCATCCTCATTTTACAAAGCTAATAAATGGCAGAGCTGAAACTAAAGATGAGTCTTCTGCCTCTGGCTTATCCTGTTGGTTGGCTGACCCAACACCCATTCTTAGCCAGTTCTCCCAACCACTTGATAGCCAAGGACAGACACGTGACCAAGTTCTGGTCAATGAGATGGAAGCAGAAGCTTGCAATGAGGTTAAGTGTTGCTTTCTGAAACAGACACTGCCTCATCTCCTGCCATCAGGCCACAGGAACAGCTGCAGGCTGCAGCCATCACTGTACAAGCACAAGGAACGGCCCAGGAAGCTCAGAGGCGAAGGGTGTACGAGAGTGGCTCAGTCTTCACCGGCAATCGCCTGGTTCTAGTCCCTGCTTTTTATTCACTACCACTTTAATCTGTATAAATCCCAGACACATTACTCTAATTGTACATATCTTAATATGTTCTCTGTAAGATACAGACTTTAATAGCCACAATACCATTATAAACCGGAAAAAAAAAAGAACAGTGACTCCTAAAATCATCAAAACTCCTGTCAGTGTTCACAAATCCTCAACTGTCTTGGAAATTTGTTTCTAGTCTGTCTGAAATTCAAATAAGGTTCATACACTATGACTGGTAAGTGTATCTCTTAAGTAACTTGTATTCCATTGGTGATCCACAATTTCGTATTTTTCCCTTTTATTTTTTGTTGAAGACACTGAGCTATTTGTCTTTAAGATTTCCCACAGTTTGGATTTTGCTGACTGTATGCCCCCTCTATGTATATTTTCAGTATATTAGTACTTTCTTTTAAGCTGGAGTCTTCCTCTGTCATCCAAGCTGCAGTATAGTGGCCCAGCCTGGACCACCTGAGCTCAGGTGATTCTTCTGCCTCAGCCTCCCAAGTAGCTACAACTATAGGCATGTGTTACCATGCCTGACTAATTTTGATTTGTTGTAGAGATGAGTTCTCACTATGTGGCCCAGACTGGTCTTAAACCCTGGGCTCAGCACTCTCAAAGCACTGGGATTATAGGTGTAAGTCACCAGGACTGGTTTAAGTCAATAATTTAATCTCCTCTAGTTTTCTTATGTAAGGAACAACCAAAAATCTATTTACTTAACCCATTGTAGTAGGACATTTTGTTACCTGGAACTAAAAGTATTCCTACTGATTCACTGACCCTAAAGTCAAACATGATTTTAATAATCAGTTTTAGTCACATACTCACTGTTTAGGTTTATATACCTTTATAATCTAAGAAGCTATTAAAATTTCTTCATTAAAGAAACTGCCAGGAAAATTGAAATTTATATTCTTTAGTCATGAACCGTTTTTATCCCTATTGAAATAGCTCATGAAATATATTAAAAAACTGCAAGAACTCGCTTGATATAAGTAACTCCATTTTGTTAAAATCTTCCATCTTAGCTGCCTGTCTAACCTAAAAATGATCCCCCAAATGTATACATGTGATTGTTATAACGTTCCCATGACCACAGGTCCACAGCTTTGCTCCCCTGAGCCATCCATGTCAGCTGATCATTCTTGCCATCCATGTCAGCTGATCATTCTAGGGAGTTTGAAACTCCCTAGGTACAAGTTCTGTGAAATTGTTTGCCTTGTTAGCTGAAATCAGATGTTGCGCCAAAAGATTGCTCTTCGCAAAATCCCCCTGCCACATTCCCATATTTTATTCTTATATTTTGTTCCCTTTTGTTTTTAGTTCCTTGTTCCCTCACTGCCCTGCTATATAGCCCACTTGCAGTTTTTGCCTTTATAAGTTTCCTGTTAGTTTAGTTTGGTGTCAAGAGCTTCTTGGTGTGAGTCTACTCCTGACCGCGCTAACAAAGGACACATAATTTGAACTTGGTGTGCTGGCAATTCCCCTTTCTTGCAATCTGGCTATATAACACTATCAAACTAATAGGTGGAGTAACGTGACTTTTGGTAATTCAAAGTTTCTAAAGAATACAACCACACATGAACAGACCACATAGGTAGATACTCAAGTCTCTGCTTTTCTCATGAACTCACCTTCTCTCCCACCCTCTCCTTCTCCTCCTCCCTCTCCCTCTCCAATCATCCTTAAAGTCCTGGTTTAGATGCTACCCTTCCCTGACAACTGGCTGAGTTAGGTACAGTGCTGCAACTAGTAAAAATGGGTCTTATACAATCTGTTGTTCACTATCCATATACTAAGCCCTTAATTCAACAGAAAGCATCTGTCTGTACATATATAATTACATTAATAACCAAATAGAATTTTTGTTATTAAGAATAAAATAAGTAAAATCTAGAAGTTGTAATGTAAAGTAAAACACAATAACCAGATTGAAATATATTTTAGGTTGAGAATGGCCTGGGCAACTTGGTGAGACCTCTTCTCTACAATTAATCAAAAACTTAGTCAGGTGTGGTAGCATGTGCCTGTAGTTCGGCTACTTGGAAGGCTGAGGCGAAAGGATTGCTGGAGCCCAGCAGATGGATGCTGGGGTGGCCGTGAGTGTGCCGCTGCACTCCAGCCTGGGCGATGAAGTGAGACTCCCAATTCACCAAAAAGAAAATTTTAAAAAAGGAATATATTTCAGGTACATTTTTAAATGTTTTGATCACATTTTAACTACTGATAAATTTGATAAATTTATCGATAAAGTTAAATGTTGATAAAGTTTTTGATTTCCACTTTTCCAACTCAAGTATTAATGTATCAATTAAAAAGTGTTGTCTCATAGTTAAACAGACTTCTATTCTTTCTTTTTCTTTTGATACATGGTCTGCAGTGGTGCACAGTTCATTACAGCCTCAAACTCCTGGGCTCAATCAGTCCTCTTGTCTCAGCTTCCTCAGTAGCTGGAACTACAGGTGCACACCACTACTCCTGGTTAATTTTCCAACAGGTACTAATATATCGATGTCTAAACAAAACACAATGAACCACAAATGAGAGGAAAGGAGGCACGCCCAGAAGCAAAGAGTTATCACAATGATTCTCAATTTAGCTACATAATTAAGCAATGAAAAAAGAAAATTTAATGTTCAAAATTTGCTCAACTTGTCCAAAACTTCAGCCTAGACAGATTTCAGAATGCGAGAAATGTGACTTTAACATCGGTTTTAGTCACATATATCCTGATCCCTCTGCAGGTTCCAGGGGATGACCCTTCCTTGTCTTCTCCAGCACCTGATGGCTCCTGGTACTTCCTGGTTATGGCAGCATCACTCCAGTCTCTACCACCATCTTCACATGTGTCTGTGTCTTCTGTGTCTAATAAGGACACTCATCATTAAATTTAGGGGCCACCCTAATCAAAGATGAGCTCACCTCAAATCCTTACCTTAATTATATCTGCTAAGACCTTTACTCCAAAGGTCACATTCTGAGGTGCCACATGTCTCGTGAGGGAGGGAGCTAAGCAACCCATTACATAGGGCCAGCCAGAGAAAAGGCAACGTAGGCTTATGAAAATTACTTAAAATACCAGTGAGGTTGGAGCCTGTAAGCCAGGTGGAGAATGGTATGTGTTAAGATTCAGGAGGTATGCAATCAACAGATCACACAGTTTGTGCCAATAGACAGCGTTTGAATTATATATGAATTGGATTCATTAAGCACAATAAAAAGCTATGGTCTGATTAACATTACATACACACAAATCTGCTTTGTGGAGAGTGAATTAAAGGAATTGGTAAACCAGTTTGGATACTGTTAAATAGTTCATGCAAGAGATAAGATGAAGGAGACTTGGTCTAGGATGGTGTGGAGATGGAGAGGAGCAGACAGTCTTGACACATCTATTCGAAAAATAATTGATGGGATTTGGTGACAGACTGGATGTAGGGAGGGAAGAGAGGTGCCAAGAATAAGGATTTCATTTTTGACTTGAATAACAGGGTCTCTGTTGACATCATTTACTCTGATGGGAAGAATTAGCAAAGAAACAGTTAGGAAGCATGAAAATGAGACTAGAAAAGTCTGGATTTTATATCTATGTATGCCTGAGTTTATGTAATAAATTATGCAAGTGTTTTAAAACAACAGTGGCATGATTTCTCCTAACTCTGTGGGTGTGCTCGACAGCTCTTTCTTTGGTGTGTCCTGGACTCATTCATGTAGCTGTATTCAGGTGCAGGTGGTGTAGGGGACTGGGGTGGGAAATGGGGAGTTTGGGTTTAGCTGGAATTGGGCTTTCATCCTTGCTAGATGAACTTTCCTCAGAGCACAGCTGTCTCAAACTTCCAAGAGGCCTTGCTTAGAAGTTGCAATATCACTTCTTTATTTTCTGTTGGTCAAAACAAGGCATAAGGTCAGCGCCAAGACTAAAGAGGTGGGAAAACACACTGCACCTTTGGCCGGGAGGACCTGTAATTTGAGACCATATTAAGAAATGTGTACTCTGTTCTAGGGCAAGTAGAGAAACATAATACAGTTTTAAGCTCTGGGGAAACAGCAAAGTACACTATCCATTCAGATGAGAAACTCCCAGAGACTACAAGGAGAAGGAAACTTTCTCAAACTGACACAGGAAATCTATAAAATATCCATAGCTAGCACCGTACTTCAAGATTACTCCCTCTAACCTCAGGACAGAAGGAAGGCTGGGGTAATGGGTATTGGGAGGCAGGGAAGGAAAGCCACAGATGGAAAGAAAAATTTGTAAATTTTACACGTATCTGATTAAGGACTTAAGTACAAAACATGTAAAGAACTCTCAAAACTCAACAGTACAAAAACAAACAATAAATATACAAATGGACTGGACAAGATTTTTTTTTTTTGAGTTGGAGGTCTCACTCTTGTCACCCAGGCTGGAGTACAGCAGCACGACCACAGCTCACTGCAGCCTCGACTCCTGGGCTCAAGCGATCCTCTTGCATCCCGAGTAGCTGGAACTACAGGCATGCACCACCACACCCAGTAAATTTTTTGAGTTTTTATAGAGATGAGTTCTTACTGTGTTGCCTAGACTGGTCTCAAATTCCTGGGCTCAAGCGATCCTCCTACCTCAGTCTCCCAACGTGCTAGGATTACAGGCATAAGCCACCACACCCAGCCAAAAAAATGGACAAACCTTCTGAACAGACACTTCAACAAAGAACATTTAGGAAAACAAACAAGCATATGAAAATCTGGCCAGCATCACTGATCATTTTTAAGATACAAGTCAAAACCACAAACATCTGTACGTGAATTTTAAATGCATCTTTGTAATAGCCAAAAATTGGAAAACAAATAAATGTCTAACAACAAGAACATGGATAAACAAAACTGCTAGTCATACAACAGAATTCAGCTAGACAAGCAAGATTCTATTAGCTACCTGAATAAGGACTCTCCTCCTTGCCAATATGTATGTGTGCACAGAGGAATGCACACCAGTACAGGTTTAAATTTGTATTTGATGGAATGAATCCAGATCAAGATACGAATGGGCATGTGCCTGATTGCCAGCATTGGCTATTTAAGACAGAAGAAAAAGGAACAAAAAAAGAAAACAAAACAATTATTTTCTTTAAAAAAACTATTTCCATTAAGAAAATTATGTTTCACTAATGTAAAGTATATGCCTGTGTGTGCACATAAATTGAATTATCTTCAAAATGGTGGTGGTGGTAGTGATTGCAGGATGATGGATTTCAGGTGATTTTTAATTTTCTTTTAAATTTCTTATGATTTTATCTCCTTTAGTATTTGCAACTTATGTAAACAAAATTAAAGCCATTTTCATTGTGACAGGGGGCAAATATTTTGAGACCTAATGAGAAAACATTGCTGTTAATTCTGGATCATCTGTGCTGATACAGAATAAAGGTAGCATGAATGAAACCCCATAAATGCTTTAGAGATAGTAATTTCACCCATCAAATATGTTTTACAGGGGTTCCTGATACTGCCATGAAAACAGGTCTTTCAAGATGACTGGTGAATACACTGTAGGGTTAGTTAAAAAGGTACAGGCAGATGCGATACAGACATCTTGATAATTGCTTTAAGGAAGATGAGGTCATCACTCTTCTACTAAAAAGGCTCCTTCCAAGGAGTTTAAGCAAAGGATGTGCCTTACAGAGAAAATACGTGTGCTAGATAAACTGCATTCTGATATGTGTTATAGTGCTATTTGCTGTGAGTTTGATGTTAAAGAATCAAAAATATTTATTTAGTAAGGTGTCTTTATAAAGAAGCACACATAAGACAAGGTTATATACTGATTAGTTGACAAAAATGTTTTAACCAAAACCTCACAGGAATAAACCTGTATTTACTAGGAGCAATGATTCAGTATTTGCTAATTCACTATTAACGGCAACTTTGTAGACAGTAACTACCATGAAGGACCAGAATCAACTGTATATGAAACCAAAATACCTGCCAGCAAAGTAGCTACTACAGGCATCCTAACTCTTACAATTACCTATATGAGCATGGGAAGATTCAGAACAACTCAAAACAAATATGGAGGAAAGTAGACGATTCTCAACACACCATGAGATAAGCTTTCTCCTTATTCAAAATTAAATAGAACTAACTTATGTATTAAGAGTGCCCTCTTAAGTAATTTGAAATAAGTAGGTCAGGTAGCAGCTTATTAGAATAAACTAAAAAAGAGAATAATTTATTGTATCTGCCATATTATATTACTGGCAACATTCTCCCAGCAATATCTACCTATAATAATATTGTCACTTTATATAAAGTATATTATATTTCAGAAAATGTTTTTGCATACATAATTTAATCTCATAAGTGCAATTTGCATTTTGGGTACTGTATTTTTCATTTTATTCTGGTCCTTTTTTAGTTTCCAGTTTTCTGGCAAAATTCTTAATATTGATTTTCATTTCCTTACTTCCTTTAACATAGTAAAGACATTTATTTTAAACCTGCATCTAAAACTCACATTATCTGTAAATCCTGCTATTTTTTATAGATACCAGTAAGAAAAACCAAAATCTAGATGCCTAAAATATTGGCCTCCTGAAGAAGTGCATCTCCTGCTACAGGCCCCCTGCCAGGGATGCTAGCAAACATGCAATTGGGCTTTACTCCCTGACTCAGTGTCACAGTCCTAATTCGGAGCAGGGGAGTCTACTACTCTGTCACCCAGATGCTGGCTCCTCATCTCCATCTCCCTGTGCCAAGGGTTTGTCAAAAGCACTGCTCAGTTTTTCAACCTCTTAGCACAAAGTCAGGAATCAATATAATCAGGAGAAACGTGGCCCTCGAGGTGGCTGTCCTCTCTGGATTCTCAGTCTCCTGAGTCTTGGCCTACCTTGTTTTCAATTCACTATCTTTAAAAATAGTTTTTTCCTCTTTCATTTCTATTTTATCTTTTGTATTTGTCCTTAATGGGAAGGCTAACCAAAACTGACTTTTGTTATTATATTTTTCATGTATAGAAGTTTCATTTGGTTCTTTTTCAAATTTGATAGGTCATTAATTCCCATTTCCTGCAAACATCTTTTATTTCTTTAGCTATGATAAGTAGTTGACTTAATTCCGGCATCTTTTAGCAATTTTAATTCCAATATTTAAAATGTTGTGGGCTTCTGCTAGTTCTTAAAGTATCATGTTTTCTGGTATCTTTATGTTTGAGCATGTACTACTCACTTTCCTTGAATAATAATTTGTAGAGACTACCTTAGGCCTAGAAATGAAGACAACTGTCTCCAGAGAAGATGCACATTTGCCTCTCCTGAGAATCCTAAAAGCAGGATTCAGAACTACTGTGAATTAAAGCCATGCATGGGGTTTCATGGATAGCCAGGTACTGACATTCTGAGTGCCAAATGTGCACAAAGAATACCACACAGTCATAGCCTCTCAGGGATGGGTCCTCTCCACATTCCCTCCTTCTACTCGGTGCCAATGCACTCTCCCCGTAGGTCCCCCTGGACATGGGGATCTCTTCTGCTTGTCTTTATCCTGGGAATGATACGCTTTAGAGTGCCAACTTCCATAAACCTTATGTATGTGTATGTTTTATTCAGCCCTTCTAGAAACGTTCAGATCAAGAGCTAGAAATTTTATAGCCCATAATCACTAGTAGTGCAGACCTCTTTGCTACACACCTGTCCATTAAAACCACACCCATTCCATTCAATGTGGCAATTTATCATCAAACTAAGTAAAAACTGGAAATGCTTCCAATTATGTTTGTTTCAGGTAAAAATGTTGTTCTTTGAGGTTGGCCCTGTAGAACCTGTTATATTTGGGTCACAGTTCCAATGAAGCCATAAAAATGGACTCCAGGCAATTCATTTCCATGACAGATTAGTTCATCTTAAGTATAAAACTTCAGTTAACTTTTCCTCTTGAACTTATCACATGGAATGGTTCACGGTACTGAAATCAATGCCCTTGGCCCATCGAGAGGAGAGACAAGATTTAATTCACTGTTGTATTCCACATACCTAAAGGAATTTCACAATAAAGAAGTTATCATAATTTTGGTATAATAAATTATTAATGAATTAAAAGATGATTCATTAATAAGAAACAGCCAGGCGCGGTGGCTCAAGCCTGTAATCCCAGCACTTTGGGAGGCTGAGGCAAGAGAATTGCCTGAGTCCAGGGGTTTGAGACCAGCCTGAGCAACATGGCGAGACCTCGTCTCTACAATAAATAAATAAAAATTACCCAAGCATGGTGGTGCATGCCTGTAGTTCCAGCTACTTGGAAGGCTGAGGCAGAAGGATTGCCTGAGCCCAGCAGGTCGAGGCTGTAGTGTCTGTGAGGGTGCCACTGCACTACAGCCTGGGTGACAGAGAGAGACCAACTCATAAAAAAAAAAACAAAAACAACTAAATAAAACACACACACACATACACCAAAACCTGAGCACTCAAATTAAAACATGATTAAAAACAAAATGTGAACCCATTAACATATGCAAAGAAGTTTGAATATAAACAGAAAAAAGGAAATTAAAACCACAATGAGTTAAAAGATCCCCCACACTGGCAAAATCTAAATATCAGCCATAGAAGTGGTAAAGAGGGCCAGGCACAGTAGTCCATGCCAATAAGGTCAACCTAGCACTCTGGGAGGCCAAGGCAGGAGAACTGCCTGAGTCCAGGAATTTAAGACTAGCCTGGGCAACATAGTGAGACCTCGTCTCTACAAAAACAATCACCAAAAAATTAGAAGGGTGTGGTGGCACGCACCCACAGTCCCACTACTCAGAAGGCTGAGGCAGAAGTATCACCTGAGCCCAGGATGTCAAGGCTGCAGTGAGTTACAATCATGCCACTGCACTGCACTAGCCTGAGTGTCAGTTTGACTCCAACTCAAAAAGAAAAAAAAAAAGTGATGAAGAGAATGTGACACACAGCAAAAGCCATGTACTGCCACAGAGAGAATCAATTAACGGCTACTTTGTAAAACAGTTTGCATTTTCTGATTAAGCTGAGTATATACATACCTACCCTGTTATTCAGAAGTTCAACTCCAAGGCATATACCTTAGAGAACTTATACATGTGGACCAGAAGACAACATACAAGAATGTTCATAGCAGCCCATTTCATAATAGCAAAAAACCCCCAAAAAACTGTAATAAATCCAAATGCCTATCAACAGCAAAATGAATAAATACATTTTGGCATATTCATACAAGGAATACTATGTGGCAGTGAAAATGAACAAAGCTACAGTTACACACATTAATAACAACATGTTAAGAAAAAAAAGCAAGTTGCAGAAAATTTATAACTAAGTGAATGAATTTATATTTTATTTAACAGTCAAAGCCAAAAAACTAAATCATAGGCTATGTATATACTACACATATATAATACTGTAAGAAAATGTTCAACAAAACATGAATTTATAGTTACTGGGGAGGGCTTTGAGGAAAGACATAAGAGGAGGCTCACAGGGGAAACTTTATACACAATTCTTTATATTGGGCATAAAAATTACAAATAAATATTCTTTAAGATATGTACTGTGCAACAAAACACATAAACACTAGGCTATCCAAGTAGGCATGCAAACAGCAAAGAAAAAAATATATATATGTATAAAAGAAAAAATATGTAGAGAGGAGTTATCCATGAATTACACTAAAATAAAAACAAAGTGTGTTTTACCTATCAGAGCATTAATTCTTCAAGGGTATGAATATAAGGGTGCCTACTACATAGTAAACATGAAAGTGCTGAAAGTGTATAACTAAAAAAACTGATTGTTTTTCAATTCAGACCACCCTCGGCACCACTTAACAGGAAAAAGAAACTTAGCTCATGGTTCTGATGGTACCTAAGTATACTATTTTAGTAAAATAAAAAACAATATTTTCCAGCCAGACACAGGGGCTCACACCTATACCCCAGCACTTTGGGAAGCTGAGGCAGGAGGATTGCTTGTGGCCAGGAGTTTGATACTAGCTTAGGCAACAGAGTGAGGCCTCACCTCTAAAAAAAAAGTAGCCAGGCATGGACAGTGGCATATGTCTGTAGTCCTAGCTACTCAGGAGGCTGAGGCAGGAGGCTGGGCTTAAGAGTTCAAGGTTACAGTGAGCTGTGATCATGCCAATGCACTCCAGTCTGGGCAACAGAGAGCTTGACTCAAAAAAAAAAAGAAGTTATTTTCCCCATAAGGCAGTCACTGAGTCAACGTTAAATTGTTTAACTTTTCCTTAAACACAGAATGACTTGAGTGTCAATGAAACAGAGGTCACAGCCTCTGCTAAAGTCAGAACATCAACAGACTCAGGCCAGTTCTTATCTGTTAACATTTTTCTACTCTGGGCAGGGTGGCTCAGGCCTGTAATCCTAGCACTTCGGGAGACTGAGGCAAGAGGATTGCCTGAGCCCAGGGGTTCAAGACTAGCCTTGGCAACATGGTAAGACCTTGTCTCTACAATAAATCAAAAATTAGTCGTGGTTCCAGCTACTCAGAAGTCTGAGGAGGGAGAACTGCCTGAGCCCAGCAGGTCAAGGCTGCAGTAGAGTCTGGGAGACTCAAAAAAACCCAAAAACCAATAAGCATTTTTTTTACAAGGTTTCAAAAAACTTAGTCTTACATCATTAGTGATTAAAAGAATGAATTTTAAATGTTCCAGCAGACAGAAGAAAAGGTCTATGTTCATCAAATTCCACATTGCATTTGCTTATGAAATAAAAATTATTCCAAACCTTAAACAAAAAAGAGTAAATAAAAATGTACCTCACAATCTCAAAAACTGAATAAACTATTAATAGAGTCCAAGTAACTGATGTCAATTGAATAAATGTCTATTTGAATGCTGACTTCTAAGTAGTCTCAGGGGCTCCACGTAATCTTACCTGGGGAGGATAGTTGCTCTCTGAAGACCATCTTGAAGACTGGTCATTTGGTTTATCCACTAAAATGTTCCTGAAATAAAGAAAAGGAAATTATAGCAATTAATTAAAAGAAGTGAACGTAAATAGGCAAAAAGAAGAATACTCTACCACATACTGAAATTATCATAAAGTTACATAACCTCTGGACCATTAACAAGAATAGAAAATAAAACAATAAAAAGCATGGAAAGCTGCTAGGATCTATGTGATTTTAAAATATAGTAACGAGGGTATTTCTAACAACAAAGAAAATCAAGGGTTTTACATAGGGCAACTTTTGTTTGAAATAAGAGTTCTACTTTACACTCTGACACAATGAACTTCAGATATATGTATTTAAGAATTTAAGGTAAAAACAGCCAGGCGTGGTGCTACATGCCTATAGTCCCACTTGAGGGCAGGAGTTCGAGGTCACAGTGTACTATGACCAAGTCTGTGAATAACAACTGCATTCCAGCCTAAGCAACATAGCAAAACTCAACTTAAAAAAAAGAATTTTAACTAAAAACAAAGCAATAAAATAAAATACCATTTATATACATCACATATATTATTATATTATATTGTATATAAATTATATATTGTTATGTATTATACATATTACATGTATCAAGAACTATACTGCAGACATTTATTATATTATTAAATATTATATATTACACCTATTGTACATGCTTTATATAAGACATGTATTACAGATAAAATATAGATAATATATAAAATCCATCTTGGGAGCAGAATGGACTTTTAAGCAGAACTATGAGTGAAAACAGAAACTGACAGAGTAACTTTAGAAGGTGGTGACTTTACTGGGAACTGTAAGGCTACAGACAAGCAGACCACATAAACATCGTGCTTTATTTGGCAAAGTTGTTTTTCACAAGGATATAGGCTAATTCTGAAACATGTCACATATATACTGGAGTGGGACAAGTAAGTAAAACAATGGCAGACCCGGGCACCAGGGTCCCACAGCTAGAATGGGGAGTCACAGACAGAAGACAGGTACAGGAGGGAAGCTAGAGTGACCTGAGATGTTGGAGCATAGTTAGAGATGCCTGTGGGGCCCATGGTGACTTTACTACAGATGCGAATAAGTAAAGACACAACCACAGATGTCTGTGTAGAGATGTATACACACTCCAACAGTGTCATCTAGCTCTGTCCACTGAGAAGGACACACCAGTAGCCACGGCACACCTGGTGCCTGATCCTTGTTTCTGCACACTACTCTCCAAAAAGGAAATAGGAATTCTTGAGAAATGGCTAATTTGAGGGCTGGGGAAGGGAACACAGTCTATAAACCTGGAGCAGCTTATGCCAGAAAGAAAGAAGTGCGAAGAACAGCCACAAAACAACAAAACAAGGAAGGCGGGAGGTGAATGGAGCCTGTCAAAGGCCCACACAGAAGCCAACATGAAAGAACGCAAGGCTGTCTGACCAAAGCTGAAAAAATCTAAGCAACAAAATATCCATGAGTCCATATTGATATAAATAACCATGAGAAAAACATCAGACAAACCCAATTAGAAGAATATTCAACAACAAACATGAACAGCACTCCTCCAAAACCTCAACATGATAAAAAATAAGGAAAGACTGAGAACTGGCACAGACCAGAGGAGAGTAAGGCACGTGACAACTAAATGTAATGTGGTGTCTTGGATGAGATATTGGATCAGACAGAAAATATCTGTGGGAAGGCTAGTTGAAATCAAGAGAGAATATGGAGTTTCGTGAACAGTAATGTGCCAATGTTGGTATCTCAGTTGTGACAAATGACCATGGTAATGCAAGATGAGAAACCAGGTAAGGTACATATACAGACATTCTGTACTGTCTTTGCAACTTTTCTACAAATTTAAATTTATTCTGTAGCAAAAAATGTATTTTTAAAAACTTAGATCTACACTGACACAAAAAAGAACTTAAGTAAATTATAAATCTATTTATACTATCACAAATAATAGATTTGTTATCTCAAATATATGAGTAAATGAGCTGCCTTTATCCAAGCATACCACAAAGGTAAAACGTTAATGCACAAATCAGCCCCAGAGCCAAGTAAAAGGCAAATAACCAGCTAGAATAAATGAAGTAAACATAAAATACAAGGGTTAATTACATGTAAGTATCCCATATGAAAATGGACAACAACCACATAATGAAAATTAAAATCAAGATTTGGATAGTAAAACAAAGATATGGCCAAGGTGGTTGATGCCTATAATTCCAGCATCTTGGAAGGCCAAGGTGGAAGAACTGCTTGAACCCAGGATTTGGAGACCAGTCTGAGCAACATAGTGAGTTAGCATCTCTACTAAAAAGAAAAGAAGTACATATATATAAATAGTCCCT
Source organism: Carlito syrichta (assembly GCF_000164805.1). Lineage (NCBI taxonomy): Eukaryota > Metazoa > Chordata > Mammalia > Primates > Tarsiidae > Carlito > Carlito syrichta. Next base: position 40,337 of record NW_007064551.1, on the reverse strand, counting down.
ATAAAATTGGGCTCACCCCCTCAACAAAAATCACACTTTAAAATTATGAGTTGGCCAGAGCTGGTAAAATGGCACTCTCTTGTTTTGCTGGTAAGAATGAAAAATAAAACTTTTCAAGAGAAAATATGTCAAAAACATTTCAAATATGCATATTCTTTAAATAAAGATGATGACGACAACCATAACGACAATGTGTTCAAGTCTCATACACTGTTCTAACAAATTAAGAAACTGAGACAGAGAGACAAATTATTTTGCCTAAATATACACACCTAAGTGAGGATTTGAACCCAAGAAGTCTGACTACAAAGCCACACCATACAGCCTCAGAATTATTCCACTTATTGGAATTTTGCCTTAAAAATAATCCAGGGGTTGTAAATCATCCACATTCATCAAAGCACAATTTATAAGAGCAAACTGTAAACAACTGAATTGTCTAACGACAGGGGATTAACTTATGATATACCTACGCTACATTATGTCATGTGGTCATTACGTACTCCACAGCCTTACTTTAGTGTCATGGGAAAATAGTCACTAGATAACATTTGTAAGTAAAGGGAAAAAGCAGTTACAGTACATATGTGAAGAGTCAGGTGTTGTAAGCAGTAATACTATTCATAGGGCGAAAAGACAAAGAACAGGTGCTACATTAATGTAATTCTGAAGTAAGATAAGTGATTTTTTCCCTTCTTTGTGATTTTTTGAAATTAAAAAAAATTTCTTAAATAACCACAAACTCCTGTCATAATCAGAAGAAAATACTAGGATTCCCCCCCCCCCCAGGAATGAATCACAAAATACAGACTGAAGATACAAACTATGTTTGATAAGACCATAGTACAGTTAAAAACTAAAGTTAAAAAAAAAAAAACACTGACCTGGTTGTTATAAAACATGAAGGAAAACTTAATACATTAATACTACAATAAATTGAAACCACAAAACTCGCAAAGTAAAAATGTGGGGAGGGGACATTTAGGTGAGGTAATTCCTTCCTTTCATAGTTCCTAGGAAGGAATAATGTTTCTAAAGTTGATAAAGTTGATAAAAAGAAAAAAAAGGTCAAGAATACTACATAAAGCTTAAAATTAAACAAAATAGAAATATATACATATTACATACTTCCTAAATCATTTGAGACAGAAAATTGGCAACGAAAAGCTATATAGCAAAAAGCAGGAAATAACAGATTGAAAACAGAAAACTTTAAATAAAATAACAATATTAACACCAAACCTTAATACATCCATATATATAAATAGCCTAAACTAGCATAGTAAAATATTTTTTGGACTGAGTAAGTAAATAGACCATTGCTATCTACACAGAGGCACGCAGATAACAACAACGCAAACTCAGGACTGATAAGAGACACACTGGGCATCTAGATGCAAACTTTGCAACACCAGGGGGAATACAAAGTTGTAACTGGGGGAAACAACACAATGTCACAAGGATAACATAATTTGTGGGTTGTAATGAATCAAATAAAACAAAAAGCAAAAAAGCCACAGTAAATATGGGAAGAGACTGATTTAAAAAATAGGGGATTAACATCTTTCCACCTGGAAAATCAATAAACAAGTATCTATATAATGTCAAGTAGTGATAAGCCAGTGGTAAGAAAGAACGGTATTACGAAGAAAAATAAAGAGATGAAGAAATAGGCCCGAATGCCATGAGGGGGCTGACCATGTCCTGATCTGAGAAACTGAGCAGGTGGCCACTAAGTGCCAAGTCAAGGGTGGCAGACAATTATAGTATGTCTTGGCCTGTGCATCTTCAACGTCTGTTAGATAGCCCACTGGCAATACGGCAGGTGGAGAGCTGGAGTTCAACTCCCTGCCCCACCCACTAAGAGCTTCCAAGAGAGAGAGCCTGCTCTGAAGGTGAGTCAGCCCACTAGGCTGAGGCTACTTCGTCGCTGAGAAGCATCCCCTGAGGACCCACCAAGAACTAACAGCATGGAGAGTGATACATCAGAAGTCACTAGACAAGGACTGCTGGGTTCTCGACCACTTGAGGTATGCAAGGTTTCACCCAAAGAATATACGACATAAAAAGTTTCTATGGAAAAACAGAGTCAAGAGATAGTGTTTTTTTTTTAAGTGAGAGAAAATCATCTGACCATTTTTTAAACACTCTTTAAACTTTAATTTTTAAAAAGGTTAAAAAGAAAACTTTGTAAGTCTCTCTCATTAAAGCCAGGCATGGTGGCCTATGCCTGTAATCCCCCACTCTGGGAGCCAAAGCAAGAGAATAGCTTGAATCCAAGAGTTCACGATACGTCTAGACAACATAGTGAGTGTGGTGGCACCCGCCTATAGTCCCAGCTACTTTGGAGGCTGAGGTGGAAGGACTGCCTCAGCCCAGGAGTTTGAGGCTGCAGTGAGACATGACTGTGCTATTGCACTCCAGCCTGAATGACAGGGAGAGAACCCCAATCAAAAAACTCAAAAACTCTACAATAAAAATCAGAAAGGAGCGGTATAGGAATACACCAATAGCTCAGAGAAACAAAAACCCAGAGACTAAGCCCAGTGTAGGTAGAAATTTAATATTTGATTAATATGATATTTCCACTCAGTGGAGAATGGTAGTTCATTTATTAAATAATACTTACAAAACTGAATAACCCTCTGAAAAAAATAAGTTAATCCCTACCTAACATCATATACAAAATCAGCCCTAATTAAAGGCTTAAATATACATGCATGCATACATACATATATATATACAAATCCTAGAGAGAAAAAAAACAACATAAGAGCCAATATGCACGACCTAAAGTGCTGGGGAGATCTTTTTTGTCAAGAAACATAAAATCTGTAGGATAAAAAACAGTCATTTAATTACATAAAACTTTCTTTTTTTTTTTTGAGTTGGAGTCTCACTCTTTCACTCAGACTGGAGTGCAATGGCCGCTCCCGGTGACTGCAGCCTTGACCTGCTGGGTTCCGGCGATTCTTCTGCATCAGCCTTCCAAGTAGCTGGAACTACAGGTATGCGCTACCACACCCGGCTAATTTTTGATTTATTGTAGAGATAAAGTCTCGCCAAGTTGCCCAGGCAGTTCTCGAACCCGCGGGCTCAGGCAATCCACTCACTTCGGCTTCCCAAAGCACTGGAATTACAGGCCGAGCCACCGAGCCCGGCCACATAAAAACTTTCAAATGTGCACCGTAAAACATACCATAATAAGAAACAGGAGACAAGCAATAGCTTGGGGGGGGGGAAATCTTTGCAATTCATACAACTAGTAAATAATTCATACCTAAAATATGCAAACTATTGGTATACTTGATAAGCATAAGATAAACAATACAATAGAAAATGAGCAGAAAAAAGTCATTTAAATGGCCAATAAATTACAATCAAAAAAACTTTCTCAAACTTCCTATGTAATGTTTGTGTCAGGAAAAAAGAAACTAAAATAGTAAGATATCTTTTTCACCCATGAAATTGATGAAATCAATTCCTATAATTAATCAATACCTCCAAAAACTGGAGAGAAAATGTAAACACAAGTACTGCTCAGCCTTTATGGAAAGCAGCATCTATTTATGTAGATCTATTAAAATTTAAAATATACACACTCTTTCACCTAGCACTCTTTTCAAAATGTAGTCTACAAAAATAAAATCTCCATTACATATGGGTATATGTATAGCAATGTTTAATGCAGCCCTTTTTTGAATAGCAGGGAATTATTAAATAAATTGCAGAACATACATTAGAGAATATTATACTGCCACTCTAAAGAACTTGGAGGAAATTCTACAATGCTGGATGAAAGAAGCATGTATGACACAGTTATTGTTTTAAAAAACTCATTAATGCCTGGTGCGGTGGCTCATGCCTGTAATCCCAGCACACTGGGAGGCAGAGGCAAGAGAACTGCCTGAGTCCAGGGGTTTGAGACCACCCTGGGCAACATGGCAAGACCTCATCTCTACAATAAAAATCAATAAACGATTGGGTATGGTGACGCATGCCTGCGGTTCCAGTTACCTGGAAGGCTGAGGCGGAAGGAATGCCTGAGTCCAGCAGGTTGAGGCTTTGGTGGCCGTGAGCATGCCACTGCACTTTAGCCTGGGCAACAGAGAGAGATTTTGGCTCAAAAAAAACAAAAACAAGAGCACCTTGTTATTTACATATATGTTTATATAATGATATGAACAAGCAGGTATAGTATGATACAATTGATATTAATTATATAAAGCAAGCACAAATATGAGCCCCAAATGAGGCATAACTATTAATCATTAAGGAATTTTACTTGTTTTCTTATATTTGTTATATTGTTCAGATTGTTATAATAAACATTATTTATACAAATAGTAAAAATAATTATTGCAGAAAATAATATTGTTGAGATGACGAAGTTTTTCACATTTAAGGCACTGACTGCACTGTCATCAGATAATCAAATCAGGCTCAACTTTTTCATCTTCTTAAGGACACAGAAAAAGACAGGAAAGAAACTAATAAAGACTTGTCTTAATTTTTTTTTTTTTGAGTTGAAGTCTCACGCCGTCACCCAGACTGCAATGGCACATTCACAGTCACCACAACCTCGACCTGCTGGGCTCAGACAATCCTTCTGATTCAGTCTTCCAAGCAGCTGGAACTACAGGCATGTGCCACCACAGTCCGGCTAGTTTTTTGACTTATTGTAGAGATGACATCTTGCCAAGTTGCCCAGGCTGGTCTTGAACCCCTGGTCTCAGACAATCCTCTTGCCTCAGCCTCCCAAAGTGCTGGGATTATAGGCTTGAGCCACCTGGCTAGTCTTAAAAATTTTTGAGTGACAGATTGTATCTCAAAATGTAAAGTCAACTCTAGACTCTTTTTAAACCTCTCTACCATGATATTCTTTCCCTCCACCTTTTCCACTTTCCTGCAAGGAAGTGAGACATGAGTGACTATTAACTTCGGTCCATCTCCAACAGCAGCAGAGCCTACCACCAGAGCAGCATTCTATAAAACATGCTATTATCCTTCCTTGTCTACTTTCCAAAGACTTATACAATCTGTTATCACCAGTGATACGTGTATAGCCCATCCTTCTTCTAAGCAGGAGACTGTAACTTCTCATACTACACATGTCAACCAAGACACCAGTTCGCTATTCCTGGTTTCTAAATGGGGAAATACCCCATACACAGCATCTGCTGAAGGAGCAATCACAGGCAAAAATGTTTTGTACCTATGACTTCCCTTTACAACTATCCCCATGACAGCTCATCTAGGCTGGCAATCTTCTCTGACAGGTGATGAGATGAGCCCATAAGAAAATAAAATAATAAAGACCAACAATGTATAAGTAACCAATGAAACAAAGAGGTACAGAGCAAGACTAAGAGATGTAAGAAAAAGAATAAGTCAGTCAGTAGTATAATAAAAATGCAGCAGATGTAGAAACAGAATAACAGAGATATTCTACAAGACCTCCTAAGGAATAACAGAGACTAGAAACAGATGGTTTTTTAGGTCCCAACTGCCAGGAGCCTCTGCTTCTGACAAGCAGAACAACATAACAACACCTTCTAAGTACCCTGACACCTTCATTTTTACTACCATCCAGAATAACTCAATAACCAAAAAAGTTATGTAAGACACAATTCAGTACTAAAACTACATGAGTCAAACAATAAAGAAGATTTATCTACTAGGGTTGAATTAAATAGCTGCCATTTTAAAACACATTTAAAATGCAAATAACTGAGAACTGATCAGGAAGAACAGAAAACAGAGTTGCATTGGGGACTAAAATGGCTTCCTATTTTCATCAGGTTCATTTGATTTTAAAATGGACATTTCACTCCTACCAATACTAGATGAAAACCAAAGGTAATAAAAATGAGTAACATTTTAAGTCTCTCAGACACAGACTGTAAGGCAAGGCTGTGAGTAGTTAAATTTTTCTGTTAGAACTATAAGCATTTATAGCGAAACACATATGGGTCACTGAAAAAAGGAATATAGTTTTAGGCCAGGCACGGTGGCTCACACCTGTAATCTCAGCACTTGGAGAAGCCAAAGCAGGAGAAATGTTGGGCTCAGGAGTTCGAGACCAGCCTGGGCAACATGGCAAGATCTTGCTTCTACAAAAAAAAAAAAAAATTTCAAAAAATCACCCAGGTGTGGTGGTACACGCCTGTAACCCCAACTACTCGGGAGGCTGAGAAAGGAGAATTGTCTGAGCCCAAGAGGCCAATGCTGCGATGAGCCGTGATTGTGCCCCTGCCCTCCAGCCTGGATGACAGAGTGAGACCCAGATGGAAGGACAGACAGGAGGGAGGGAGGGAGGGAACAGAAAGAACAAGAGAAAAGAAAGAAAAGAAAAAAGAAAGAAAACAGTTCTAACATTTTCCAAGTTAGATGTCTCTATTTTTGCAAAATTTTAAATGTGCTATTTCTATATACACTATCAATTAAATGTAAGGAACAAACTATTACAATTCATCATGAGAAGATAATTTATTGGACATTTTAGGTTTCAGTCAGCAAATTAAGTCTTTCTTGATTAAAGTTGCTCAAAACCTAAGTCTACTTAGCAGCATCATTCAAATTACTGCTCTTAAGAATACTTCAAATAAATATAAACATCAGCAATTGGGCAAAAAAATGTGAACATTTAACATTTTTTCTGATAATGGCTGCTCAGAATCACTTATCCCTAAGTATAGCCTATTTTAAACGGAGAGTTTTAGATACTCAAAAGCCACCCCTAATTTTAATATGAAGAAAGGTCAGCCAAGCAGAGTACTTAAGAGTGTACAAGTACTCAACCCTAAAATGTTTTTTCTTTGGTATTTTAAAACCACCCTTCTAAAATCTATGCCTTTTTGTCAAATTATGTCATAAAACGGATCTAGAAAAAAAAAAATCAACTACAACTAGAAATCATAAACCTTTGGAGCTTGGCCACTAGTTAGTTAGATAATCCATCCCGTAATCTCTCAGGGTTGAAATTCCTTTATCGGCAGCGTCAAGGGAAAGATTGAATTTCATAGTCTCAAATTTCACCCAGCTCTCATCAGGGCAGTTGAATCGCACAACTCTAGGAAACACCACTCTTGAGGCCATGTTAACATTCTACAGTCTATGAAAAGCCTTCACATCCTTTATTCAAGGCATCATGTATAATCTTCCTCCTACACAGAAGTCAATCATAGCACACAATCCATCAATTCCAATGGAGCGTTCATTCTGCGTGAACACTCGCTGGGGTAATACTGTAGCAGTACAAGAATGGGCACGAGCAGCCAAGGAGATTACAAAAAAAAAAACCCTAAAAAATACACATAACATGAAATTTGAGAAACGAAAAAGTACAATAAGAACTAAAATTTAAAATGCAATACAAGGATAGACTCTTTTTTTTTAAAGATTAGTCAAGTGTAGACAATGAGAAGGGAGGAAAGACTTAGAACAAAGAATTCTATCTATAACTGATTGTGAACAATCACTCGAGATAACTACCTTCAGACCAGCCAGGATCAACTCCTCAGTGAATTTTGACTATCTACAGCTGTAGAGAGTTAAAAAGTACACTACAAAAATTACAGCTTTCCCCCAAATCCCTTATACTTACATATACTGCAGAGGTTTAGACTTACTTCCAACTACTTCCCAATATGAAGACAGGAGCACAGCAGGGAGGGGATTCTACCACTTGCTGTAGTTGCTTATTAAATAATATTTACTGTGCCCTACTCTATGCCAGACAGTTTGTTAGGATCTGGGAACACTGTGGCATATAAGATAGACAAAGTCCCCGATCATGTTTACAAGTTTTATTCACATGAGAAGAAGTAGAAAATAAACAACTAGAAACTAACTGAAAAATGTTAATTACACTAATTAGAAGGACTCACTCATGTAAAAATGAAAGAAAAGTCTATTCTTTACAAAGGAACCAACAAGCTCAAATCCTGGTAATAGAAAATAATCTGACCAAGGAACTCTGAGGTTGGGTAAAGTCAGACATTCTCCACAGGCTCCAAGATGTGGGTAGACGCAGAGAAGGCTGGAAAACTGCAAGGGAGCCAGAACACATTCAAAACTGCTGATTCTAGCACAATCTAAGAGGATTGTAGAACCAACCCATTCCCTTACACAAAAACAGAGACCCACCCTGAAAAGAAATGGTAAGAAGCAGAAAGAGACCTAAGCAAAGCAAAAAGAAAGAGAACCTCTAAGGAGAGAGGATTCAGATTCCAGAGGGACAGAGGACCAAGTGACACAGACCTCACAAAGTGCCAGAGCAGCAATATACATTTAAAGGGCATTCTTCAGAAAGCAAAATATCTGGAAAATATAGACATACAGGCAAAAAGCTTTACTACACCTCAAAAGTCAGTTAAAAAAAATATTTCCCAAATGAGGCCTGAGACCACGAAGATGATAAACTACACTCAAAAATTATCCCTTCCTCCTACAGAAGTTCTTCCTTCTAAAAACTAACTTGTTTAAACACAAGAAAATAAAAGCACACACTAAGATGATGTAAGAGATAATAAAAACACATGAGAAAAATGTGGTCAAATAAGATAAAAAATGTTAATTTAGTTTCAAAATGACCCCAAAGAAATTAAGAAAATAGTTGATACTTTATTAAGCAGCAGTAAGTCAAAATTAGAAAAGCTCAAAACTAGTATGGCCAGATGATAGAAAAAGTTAATAAGATTCACAAATGAGGGGAAAAGAACTTTTTTCAGAAACAGAGATTAAATTTTTATCCCCCCAAATAGCCTAATAAGGGAAAAACAAGTAAGATAGTGAATGAAAATAATAAAACAAATACAAAAAGAAACTCATCCAAAATACACAAAATAGGAACCAGACAGCTATTTCAAACTGTACGTCAAGCAAATATTCCCAAAATAAAACGTGAATCTACACAATGAAAACATGCTATACTAGGGAAATTCAACCCAGAATATCCCTAATACAAACTTGGACTTTAAAGACTTTTTTAACTTCTTTGAGCATTCAGGAAAAAAATCCTACCACTCATAATAAGAAAACCATACTGTCACATTATACCCAGATCAGCTACACCGTACTATGACATTTCAGTCAAAAATGGACCACATATACCATAGCGAACCCTGAGATTATAATGGAGCTATGTAAGAGAGCACGCTGTACTAGCTAGGTTTGTGTAAGTATATAAAGTGTTTGCACAATAACAATACCACCTATCAGAGGCATTTTTCAGAATGTTAGGTTCACCATTAAGCAACACATGACTGCATTCCACACCCAAATACAGTAAACAGGTATTTCACACTCAAATACAATAAAAACTCAAGTAAAAAAAAAAAATGTGAGCCCAGAACTTTATATATAGTCAAACAAGTTTAAAGGCATATATAGTTAATAACATATTTCTTGAGCCCTTCCTGAGAAATGTTCTAGAAAGGACTTGAAAAACATCAGCACGTGTGTGGCAACAATACAGAAAACAATACAGAAAGAACAGAGCTAACGAGAGAGAGAGAGAGAGAGAGAGAGAGAGAGAGAGAGAGAGAGAGAGAGAGAGAGAGAGAGAGAGAGAGACAGACACACACAAACACTGGGGGAAGGGACAGAGGGGCATGGAGCAAATAAAAGGAAATTAGAATATACTTACTTTTTGTTTGTTTGTTTATGGCTTTTTTGGTTTTTTTTTTTGAGTTGGAGTCTCACTCTGTCACCCAGACTGGAATGCAGTGGCCGCTCCCGGCCACCGCAGCCTCGACCTGCTGGGCTCCGGCAATCCTTCCACCTTAGCCTTCCAAGTAGCCGGAATTACAGGCATGCGCTACCACGCCCGGCTGATTTTTTTGAATTATTGTAGAGATGAGGTCTTGCTGCCCAGGCGGGTCTCGAACCCGCGGGCTCAGGCAATCCACTCATCTCAGCCTCCCAAAGGCGCGGGATTACAGGCTGAGCCACTGAACCCGGCTTAGAATATGCTTATTAATTACTTCACCAATATTAACTGGAAAGAAAAGATTATCACTTAAGATCAGATGCTGAGAGAGAAGGAGGAAAGAATTTAAAAGGTTCTTACTTAACTTTCTTGGGGAGATTTAAAAGTGTTAAAGAAATGGAATTGAAAAGAACAAAAAAGAAAGAGAAACAAAACATTAAAAAGCTTGCTAAATAAGGCAATAAAAAAGTCTGAAGTGACACAGCAAGTATCAGAACCAAGCTCAAATATGATATAGATTTTGAAATTATCACATAGAAATTTAAAATAACTATGATTATTATCTTAAGGGCATTAATGGAAAAAGCAGACAACATGCAAGACAGATAGGTAACATACCAAGGAAAGAATCAATGAGCTTAAAAATATGTCGACTGGCATGATGGTTCATGCCTGTAATTCCAAAACTTTGGGAGGCTAAGATGGGAGAATTGCTTGAGCCCAGGAATTCAAGACCACCCTGAACAACATAGCAAGACCTCATCTTTTAAAAAAAAAAAAAAAAATTCAAAAAATTAGCTGGGTGTGGTGGCATGCATCTGTAGTTCCTTCTACTCGAAAGACAGATTGCCTGAACCCAGGAGGTCGAGGCTACAGTGAGCCGTGGTCATGCCACTGCACTCCAGTCTGAACAACAGAGTGAGATTCTGTCTCAAAAAAATAAAAATAAAAGTAAAAATACAAAATAAACATTTTTATGCTAAGAGATGAGAGAAAACGGAATCACACTGAATGCTTATTTCAAATCAGAAAAAGATTTTTTAAAAAGGGAAAAAAGAAAACAAAGAAGGAACGATGAGAAAAAACAAAGACCAAGAACAATGACTAGAAAACAGTTACAAGCAGGGTTGCTATCAATACAACTGTACCAATAATCTATTTACATCTGAATGGTCTAAAGAAACCAATTAACAGACTGTTAGAGCAAATTAAAAAAAAAGAAGTCCAAATATGTTGTCTACAAGAAACCCGCCATAAATACAAAGATACAAATAGATGAATGTAAAGAAATAAGAAAAATGTACCATGCTTTCAATAGAAAGCTGGAATAGCTAATTAATATCAGACAAAGCAGAATTAAGATCAAGGAAAATCATTACGCAACGAAAAAATTGTATATTATCCAAGAAGACATAACAATCCTTAATGTGTCTGCACCAAACAAAAGGGTGTCAAAATACTTGAGAAAAACTGACAGAACTGTAAGAAGCACTATTATAATTGGAGACATCAACATCCCTCTGTCAGCAATTGACAGATCCAGCAGGCAGAAACTCAGAATGCCACTGAACTGAACAGCACCGTCAATCAACCAGATCTAACTGACATTTACAGAATGTTTCACCCAACAGCAGCAGAACACACATTCTTCTAAGCTCACACAAGAACAATCACCAAGACAGACCATAAAACACATGAGTAATGTAAAAGAGTTGAAAATTATAAAAAGTATGCTTTCAGACCACAATGGAATTAAACTATAAGTCACTGACAGAAAGATAGCTGGAACATCCCAAAATATTTAGAGCAAACAACATACATCTAAATGATGCAAGGGTCAAAGAAGTCTCAAGATAAATTTTGAGCTAAGTAAAAATAAAAACAAAATATCAAAACTTGTGGAATACAGTGAAAGGAATGCTTAGAAGAAAACTGAGAGTTGAAACCATATTTAAAAGTCAGAATTATTTATTTACTTATTTATTATTTTTTGAGTTGCAATCTCACTCTGTTGCCCAGGCTGGAGTGCAGTGGCATGCTCACAACCACCATAGCCTCCGCCCAGTAGGCTCAGGCAATCCTTCTGCTTTAGCCTCCCAAGTACCTGGAACTACAGGCATGTGCCACCACGACCAGCTTTTTTTTTTTTTTTTTAAGTTGGAGTCTCACACTGTCGTCCAGGTTGGAGGGAAATGCCATACTCACAACCATGCCAGCGTTGACCTGCTGGGCTCTGGCAATCCTGCCTCCGCCTTCCGAGTAGCCAGAACTACAGGCACATGTTACCACGTCCAGCTAATTTCTATTTATTTATTGTAGAGATGAGGTCTCACCAAGTTGCCCAGGCTGATCACGAACCAGCGGGCTCAGGCAATCCACTGACCTCAGCCTCCCAAAGTGCTGGGATTACAGGCTGAGCCACCAAGCCTGGCCTTGTTTTTTGATTTATTGTAGAGACGAGGTCTTGCCAAGTTGCCCAGGCAGGTCTTGAACCCCTGGGCTCAGGCAATTCTCTCACCTCTGCCTCCCAAAGTGCTGGGATGGCAGGTGTGAGCCACCACACCTGGCTAAAAAGTCAGAAAAGTTTAAAATCAATCACTTATGCTTCTAATGTAGGAAACTAGAGAAAGAAGAGTAACTGAAGTATAAATGAAGCACAAGAAAATAAATAAAAATTAGAGCAAAAATCAATAAAATTGAAAAAAGGAAGTGAATATAATGGAATAGAACAATGAAAACAAAAGCTTGCTACTTGAAAAGACCAATTAAACTGACAAATCTCCAGTTAGGTTAACCAAGGGAAGAAAAAAAAAAGAGAGAAAACACAAATTACCAATAAAATTAAAAGGAGTCATCCCTACTGAACACCTTGATACTGAAATGATAATGAGTGAACAACTCTATTTTCACAAGACAGATAACATAAATGAAATGAACTAATTCCTTGAAAGACATAAACTACCAAAACTTGAGAAAGTGATCTTCTGAATATGTCCATAATTACTACTAAAATTGAATAAATAATTAATCATTTTCCAAAAAAGAAAATCTACAGGCCTAGATGGTTTCACTGTTGAATTTTACCAAATTCTTAAAGAAAACAATGATACCAATTCTCTAGAATGCTTTTCCAGAAAATAGCAGAGGAAACACTTCCTAACTCTTTCTATGAGACTAGTATTCCTCTAAAACCAAAAAAGACATTATAAAAAAGAAAAACTCCAGCCCAATATATCTTACAAATATAGGTGCAAAGATCCTCTCACCAAAATATTGGCAAATCAAATTAAACAATGTATAAAAATAACTGCACACACCAAATGTAATTATTCCAGATATGCAAGACTTGTCCAATATTTCAAAATCAATATAAAATGCATTACATCAACAGGCTAAAGAAAAGTCATATGATCATATAAAATAGAAGCAGAGAAAGCATTTCACAAAATCCAACATAATAAATAATCTCAACTAAAGGAGTTCCTCCTCAAATTGATAAAGAATAACTACAAAACACCTATAGCTAACACTATATTTAATCGTTGAGAAACTAGATGCTTTCCCCACAACACTGAGAATAAAGCATTCCTATTCAACACCACATTGGATGTGCTAGCTCAATCAGTCAGGAAAAGAAAAAGAAAAGAAAACAGAAGAAGGTAATAATACTGTCATCATTTGCAGATTACATGACTGCCTATATAGAAAGTCCCAGCTGGGCTCGGTGGCTCAGCCTGTAATCCCGTGCTTTGGGAGGCTGAAGTGAGTGGATTGGCTAAGCCCGCGGGTTTGAGACCCACCTGGGCAACTTGGTGAGACCTCATCTTTACAATAAATCAAAAAAAAATTAGCCGGGCGTGGTAGCGCACGCCTGTAGTTCCAGATACTTGGAAGACAGAGGCAGAAGGATCACCGGAGCCCAGCAGGTTGAGGCTGCAGTGGCCACAAGAGGCCACTGCACTCCAGTCTGGGAGACAGAGTGAGACTCCAACTCAAAAAAAAAAAAAAGAAAGTCCCAAAGAATCAACAAGCTCCTGGAACTAATAAATGATTATAACAAGGTTGTAGGATATAAGGTTAATAAACAAAAGTTAATTGCTTTCCTATATATAAGCAAATAACAACTGGACAGTGAAAGCAAAAACATAATACCATTTGCATTAGCCTCAAAAAAATGTAGTGCTCAACACAACAAAATATGTACAAGATCTATATGAGAAAAACTATAACCTGTAATGAAAGAAATCAAAGAAAATATAAATGAAAATGACAAGACAGTCCATGTTCATGGATAGAAAGATTCAACATTGTAAAGATGTAGGTTCCTTCCAACTTGATCTACATATTCACACCAATACAAAACAAATCTCAGAATACTATTTTATTGAGTCAGGGTCTCACTATGTTGCTGGAGTGCAGTGGTACAATCATGGCTCACTGCAGCCTCAACTTCCTGGGCTCAGGCAATCCTTCTGCCTCAGTCTACTGAGTAACTGGGACTACAGGCCCATGCCATCATGCCTTGCTAATTTTTTAATTTTTTTGTGGAGACATGGTCTCACTGTGTCTCCCGGAAAGCTATTTTATAGATACTGGCAAATTGATTCTAAAATTTAAAGACAAAAGACCCAGAAAAAACAACAAAAATACTAAAGCAGCATAAAGTTGGAGAACTGACATCATCTACCTTTGAAATTAACTAAGAGCTACAGTATCAAGAGAGTTCCTAAGTAACTTTGGAAAAAGGAGTTTGTAAGACTAAAGGCAAAATGAACTGCACGTAAGTACTACACTCTAGTCAATCAAGTTTTATCCAGCAAAAAACAGCTTAACAATTCTGACATCGCTCTACAGGTATACTGGAATTAAACAATTACGTAAATGCCCAACAAATCGTCAGAGCCAGGTCTCCCGCTATTGGCGTGGATATCTACAAATCAGCAAGAGAAGGAACCCTGAATTATCCATGTGGTAATAGATATGAGTAGAAGACATCAGTAGACACTCATAAAGATATCAACTCTATGTTAACTTATAAATGTAATTACATTAAAAAATAAGAATAGATTTTCCTAAAACTACACAACAAATAAAGTTGATATAGTTCACACAAATAATAAGGTTCATATTAAACAAGAAAACAGCCATAGAACACCTGCAAAACAGTAGATGAGCAATAAGGGAGGACCAGCTCCCACCAAATGTCAAAGCGTATTACTGAAGTCTCTATAATTAAATCAGCAGCAGTCGGGTATAGTGGTTCACGCCTGTAATCCCAATACATTGGGAGGCCAAGACAGTAGGATCATTTGAGCTCTGGAGTTCGAGATCAGCCTGGGCAACACAGTGAGACCACGTCTCCACAAAAAATAAGAAAGTTAGCCGGGCATAATAACATGCGTCTGTAGTCCCAGCCACTCAGGAAGCTGAGGCGGGAGGAATCTTGAGCCCAGGAGTGCGAGGTTGTAGTGAGCCGTGATCACCCCCTCTGCACTCCTGCCTGGGCAATAAGGCTATAGACGCCATTTCTAAAAGAAATAAAGCAGTGGGGTGCTTACACATGAATACACAAGCAGAAACAAAACAAAATACTGAACTAGAATAAAATTCAATGATAAGATGTAGTAATGATGAAGGTAACCTCACAAATCAGGAAGGAAATATGAACTTTATAATAAATGCTGTTGAAACAACTATACAGTCATTTAGAAGTACAATAGATCTGTGTCTCACTCTATACACCAGGTTAAATTCCAAATGAATCAGAAAACTAAGTATAAAATATAAAAACACACAAGTAGAAGAAAACACAAACAATGCTTTACCACCTGACACGGAGAAGATACTCCCTAAATATAATTCAAAATCCAGAAAACACAAAACTTGACACATTCAAGTAAACGAAAATGTAACTTTCAGAAAGGAAGAAATGAAATTGTTCCTATTTTCAGACAGCATGATTTTCCTATAAAGAAAAATCCCAAAGAATTTACAAAAAAATTTCCTAGAACGTATTAATAAGTTCAGCAATGTCCCATGATACAAGATCAACAAACAACACCAAATGCATTTCTATATACAAACAATAAGTACGTGGAACCCAAACTTAAAAGCACAAAATAATTTACAATTGCTTTAAAAAAATGAAGGAAAGGTATATTTTAACAAAACATGTACAGAATGATTTGTATCCTGAAAATTACAAAAAGCTGATGAAAAAAAATTTTAAAAGACCTAAATAAGCAGAAAACATATCATATCATGTTCATGGACTGGAAGACTCAACATAGTAATGATGTCAATTCTCCCAAAATGAACTATAGATTTAGTATAATTCCTATCAAAATCCCAGCAGACTTGTTTTAGACATAAACAAGTTTGCTATAAAATTTATACGTAAAAGCACAGGACCTAGAATGGTAAAAACAATTTTTTTTTAATGGGAAGAAAAAGCGTGGAATCATTCTACCTAATATTCAAGCTTACCACATTATAAAGCTACAGTCATCTGCAAAGTATGTTAGCCGAGGGACAGACACATATCAAATGAACAGCCTGAAAAAGACCTATATAAGTATGTCCGGTTGATTGTTTTTTCAAAGGTATAATTCAACAAAGGAAAAACAACCTTTGCAACAAATAGTGCTAGAGCAATTGGACATCAAGAGGCTGAAAAATGAGCCTTGGTCTAAAGCTCACACTTCAAGATTTTTAAAAATTAGTGAATCCTGGATGAAAATATGAAACATAAAACTATGAAACTTTTAAAAATAAGCATAAGAAAAAAAAATCTCTGGAGTCCAGGACCAGGCAAAGAGTTCTTATATGAAAAGCACAAGCCATAAAAAATAAAATAAATGATCAAAAAACTGGACCTCAGCAAAATTAAAGACTTTTGCTCTAAGACAGACCCTGTTAAGAAATGAAAAGGAACAGACTGGGACAACATCTCTGCAAACTACATATGCAACAAAAGACACAGCAAAATATACAAAGTACTCTCTACACCCAACAGCAAAAACAGCAAACAATCCAAACAGAAAATGGGCTAGCCATGAACACACATTTCACAAAGCGGCGATAAAGATGGCAAAAAAGCACAAGGGAAGATGTGCAAATCATCAGCTCCTAGGAAAATCCAAATAAATAGCACAGTCAGGTATCACTAAACGCCTACTATCAGACTAGCTAAAATAAAAACCAATGATGACAGGGAACCCTGAAGTTAGCAAGGATTTAGAGAAACTGGGTCACTCATACACTGCTGGTGGGAAAGAAAAATGGTATACCCATTCTCGAAAAGAGTATGGCAATTTTTAAAAAACTATCCACTTGCCACACAACCCAGCAACTGGACTCTCGGGCATTTATCCCACGGAAATGAAAGCTGAGGCTCAAGCAAAGACCTCTACACAAATGTTTCTAGCAGCTTCATTTCTAAAAACCCCAAACAAGAAAGAGCCCAGATGCCCCTCAACTGGTAAAGGGCTAAACAAACAGCAATGCATCTAAATGAATGGATGCACACGTTGTTGCTCATATTTTGCAAAAAAAAAAACAATGGAAGGATGAACCAAAAGCGAATAAAAACAGTTCCCCAGAGTCAAGGGGATGAAAAGCACTGAAGGGACAGAGATGGAGGCTGTAGAGGTTAAAAGCGGAAAGAGCTGGGCTGGGTGGTTTAGCCTGTAATCCCGCGCTTTGGGAGGCCAAGGTGAGTGAATTGCCTGAGGCCACGGGTTAGAGACCCTCCTGGGCAACTTGGCGAGACCTCATCTCTATAATAAATCAAAAAAATTAGCCGGGCGTGGTAGCGCGTGCCTGTAGTTCCAGATACTTGGAAGACTAAGGCAGAAGGATCGCCGGAGCCCAGCAGGTCGAGGCTGCGGTGGCCGGGAGCAGCCACTGCACTCCAGTCTGGGCAACAGAGTGAGACTCCAACTCAAAAAAAAATAAAAATAAAAATAAAAGCAGAAAGAGGCCAGGCATGGTGGCTCAAGTCTGTCATCCCAGCACTCTGGGAAGCTGAAGCGAGAGGACTGCCTGAGCCCAGGGGTTTGAGACAAGCCTGGGCAACTTGGCGAGACAGCATTTCTACAATAAATCAAAAAAGTAGCCGGGCATGGTGGCATGCGCCTGTAGTTCCAGCTACTTGGAAGGCTGAGGCGGAAGGATTGCCTGAGCCTAGCAGGTTGAGGCTGCGGTGGTCATGATTGTGCCAGTGCACTCCAGCCTGGGCAACAGAGTAAGATTCTGACTCAAAAAAAAAGCAGAAAGAAGCAAAGGAATCCCAAATAACTAAGAACAAATGAAAATGAACCTTAATTGCATATCAAGTTGCTGACACAGTCAACTGGAAATTTAAAAATAATTATTTCAACTGACCTGAGAACACAGCACTTTTACTGCCCTCAGTGGAATACGTGCTAAGAAAAACAAGAACATGCAAAGAAATGTTAAACTTCACCCCAGTAATAATGTTGATGTTATTACTTTAAAACTAAGTTTTAAACATATTTATGTGTACCACACACACAGAGATAGATAGGGTCAAGAAGAAATTATGTTAAGTGTTGATGTTAGGAAACATTTTCCGGTTAAGGAAAAAAATAACAAGTATAAAATGAAAGAAGTTACAATCTCATATCAAATTTGAACTGGAAATAGCAGTAACTCATATTTTTTCTAAAACAAAAAAATTGTTTCCTAGCTATATCCCCTAGAAGAGTCTAAAAGAAATGACAACCTGGTAGCAATAAGCATTCCTAGTTTCCATTTGTGCACACCAAACATCATTCCCCTTAAAACATAATAGATAAAGGGCACCTTCCAAGGGCAAAAAGCAAGAAAATAAGGAAAAAGAGTCATGGAGCCAGCCTGAAGGGACTCCCCCAGACTAAGGAGGCACAATCTGGCATCAACAAGAATGACTACTGAAATCATTTGAAATACAATGAATATACAAAGAGCCTAATGTGCAAGCTTTTCTTTTTTAAAAAAAGAAATAAAAGCAAGTAGGTACCTGGAGGATCATGAAAAGGAAGGAATGAAGCATTCGTCTTGCTTTTCTAGGAGAGCCTCGGCTCAGAGTAACCAAAAAGCTCAAATAGATGAGGGAAAATTTTACCCAGAAAAACCACAGCTAATAAATGTGAAAGGAATGACAGGATGGTAAAATCCATCTACCTCTACTGACAGAGTTTATTCTAACAGTGATCATCTCTGCATATTAACACCACGCAAGAAAGGTAGATGGGAACCTTTACAAAAAAGTCATCACCACCAAATTTTGTGCCTCCTGAAGTGACACAACACAAAGCACATGGCACCACCTGGGAGGCACCTTTTCAAAAAACTGATCCAAAATCTAAAAACCCCAGTATAAACAGAGTATGACAAACAGGGGAATTAGTCAAATGCCACCACACAAGTGCAACTGGACATATCCACAATGTGGGAGCCTCTTCCAGACACAAACCTGGTTTCTTCAACAAATCAGTGGATGAAAGAAAAACAAAAAGATGAAGGGAAGACTCTTCTTGAGAAAAAGAATCTTAAAGAGGCCTAACAACATATACAATGGGTGTTTGGATTCTGATTAACTATAAAGATATTTTTTAGGAAACAGAAAATCGAAGATGGCCTGAGTTATTAGTTGTTATGAGAAAATTACAAACAAATCTGTCAAGTAAAATAATGGCAAGACGCAAGTTAATGTGTTTATTATCACCAAGCAGTTGAAAATATTTGGGCTAATAGCAATCATCTCTCAAGACTCAAAGCACTTTGGGAACACCCACCTACATACACACTCCACACAAATGAATGGAACAGTCACTGGGAAAAGAGAACAAAATAAAACAAACATTCCTTTACAGAAGAATGAGAAGACAGGAAACTCTCACTAGCCAAAAATCAAACTAGAAAGCCAACTAATATGATTTGGTGTTTCCAAAAAACAGAAAAATCTGCGGAGACATTCATAACAAAATAGTCTTCATTACTGAATACATCAGAAGGCTTTAACTATCAATCTTTTGAGAAATTAAATGACTGGCCATTCAGAATAGATTTCAAAACTAAGAAGTGCCCCTTCCTACCTAAAGCAAAGATGATTAAATTTGAACATTATCTTGAAGAGGTTTACTGTTTAGTTTACAGTCTTCAAACCTCAGATAAAATAACATGTTCACAGAGGGATTACAAAGATTTAAGAGGTCAGACTGTTTCTAAGCACTCTCCAAGGCTTCATTTATATGCAATTAATACTACTAAAGCAATCACTGCCATGCTCTGATTATATCAAGTTTTCAAAACATCTTTGTTGGGCAACAGCTCAGTTTAATATGAGCCACAATATGTTTGTGGGGAGTACGTCTCTTTAAAAAGTTCTCTGTAACATCAGCTATTTGCTATCCTGGGCCAAAGAGACCTAAAGATCTAAATCCCTCATTTTGTATAAAAACAGTAAGAGGGCCAGGTGCAGGGGCTCATGCCCATAATCCTAGCACTTCAGGGGCCAAGACAGGAGACATGCTTGAGGCCAGGAGTCTGAGAAGAGCCTAGAGAACTAGCGAGATGCTGTCTCTACAAAAGGCAGAAAATTAGCCTGGCGTGGTGGGGTGCACCTGTAGCCCTAGCTACTCAGGAGGCAAAGGCAGGAGGATCGCCTGAGCCCAGGATGTTGAGGCTCTGTGAGTCGTGATCCCACCACAACACTCCAGCCTGGGTGATAAAGATCTCCACTCAGACAAACAAAGGATAGAGAAACTAAACGGCTGATCTAAAACTACCAATGATTGGCATTCGGACTGGGACTAGAATTCAAGTCTCCAGTCCTTGTCAGTGTTGTGTCTATACCACACTGTTTCAACATTCACGTTTTCCTTTTCAGCAGACCTAACTTTTTCCCCCAGTGTAACACAGTAATTTAAATTGCACTAGCTGGGCTCAGTGGCTCAGCCTGTAATTGCACGCCTTTGGGAGGCTGAGGAGAGTGAATTGCCTGAGCCCGCGGGTTCGAGACCCGCTTGGGCAGCGAGACCTCATCTCTACAATAAATCAAAAAATCAGCCGGGCGTAGTAGCGCGCATCTGTAATTCCAGCTACTCGGAAGGCTGAGGCGGAAGGATCGCCGGAGCCCAGCAGGTCGAGGCTGTGGTGGCCGGGAGCGGCCACTGCATTCCGGTCTGGGCGACAGAGTGAGACTCCAACTCAAAAAAAAAAAAAAAAAAAAAAAATTGCACTAATGGTGATAGGCCAAACCAACATGAACTGATCTAAATCTGTGTATTTAATGAGAACTCCTCTCTCATCCCAAAACAGGTATCTTTCACCAAGGTCATAAAGTCCTACGGTAAAAAGCATTATCCAAACTCTGTTCCTCAGAAGCACTCTAGGGGATCCACAAACATTTTTTTTTTTTTTTTTGAGT
>NW_007064551.1:4243-19097 GCF_000164805.1 Carlito syrichta | reverse complement strand
CACTCACCTCAGCCTCCCAAAGCGCGGGATTACAGGCTGAGCCACCGAGCCCGGCCACAAACATTTTAAAATTATACCTTTGAGGTGAGAGAAATGTCTGCGCCCGAGGGTTCGAGACCAGCCTGGGCAACACGGTGAGACCTTGTCTCTACAATAAACCAAAAAATTAGCCGGGCATGGTCGTGCACACCTGTAGTTCCAGCTGCTTTGAAGGTTGAGGTGAAGGATCGCTGGAGCCCAGCAGGTTAACAGTGGAGTGTTTGTGAGCGTGCCACTACACTTTAGCCTGGGCAACGGAGTGAGACTCCAACTCAAAAAATAAAAAATAAAAAAAAAAACATACTAAACTATTCTGAAAACTGTTTTTAAAAAAGCCAAAGGTATCACAGTGGACACTACTCTATAAAAACTTGCTTCTTCTGCTTTTGTGCCAGCTTTGGAGTAAAATTTATCCCAACATCTCTGCATCTATAGATGATCTTTTTCTAAATGTGTCACTGATTAATATGGGTGCAGTTATATGCTGGTCTTCTAAAAATTCAGTTCTATGTATGTTCATTCATGTAAAATTCACAAATTTACAACTAAAACATAACAAATCAATATTCTACTTTCAAAGGCTGTTTGGTTAATGCTCTCCTCATAGTTAAGAGATATGTCATACGGCAAACCACATGATAGATCTCTGTTGCATGGAAAATAAATTGGGAGTGCTTTCTTATTTAAGTTATTGTATAGAATGTAGGTTTATTTCAGGTAATAATCACCTTTCCTCACTCAACTGTTAGACAATTCACACTTACGCTATCTTATAGCCTTCCTTTCTATTTTTTAATTTTCTACAAAATAGAGTATTATTTTATTTATTATTTTTAACTTATAAAAACTTACACTAAATTAGCAGTACTTTTCCTAGATAAATCACATCCAATTTTACCAAATTTGCTTTCTTGACTGTAAAATAAGCATAATAATGCCTTTTTCATTGGGATGGTACAAGAGTCAGTATAACCTAGTGGATTCAAATTCTGGCTCTGGTACATTCTAGCAGTATGACCTTGGACAAGTAATTTAGTTTCTCTATGCCTCAGTTTCCTCATATGTGAAAAAAGAACCTTTCCTTTTAAAGTCAGAATGTCCATCAGCTGACACAATGCTAGGTCAAGTGACTGAACTATGACTATCCCACACACCAGCCAATATTTCCATTTCCAAGGCACTGCCATCTCTATAGTTCAGTCTAATCAGTAGTTTTCAAAATATTTTGTTGCACTGTTTCTATTATGTAATATGAATGGAAAATAAAAATACAAAAGCCTACTAGTAATATTAATCCATTTGAACAATAGTGCACATCAGGTGGTCCAAAAGATGAAAACTTCAGACACCAGATTTACCCAGTTTAAGTATGAATAAAATGCTGAGGCAACAGCTCTAATCCTATCAAGAGCTAAAGAGCATGTGTGCTGACGATGGGTCTGCTGACTCTCCCCTCTGAATGCTCTTTTCTCCTCTGAAAATAGATTCGGGCACTTTAAGTGTTTCTCCTGCACCAGCTGACACCGTTTTCAGCTTTGTCAGTAGAGGGGGCAGGAGAGTCATCCCAGGAAGGAAGGGGCGTGTGTATGTTTTTTTGCAGGGGGAGGGAGTTGTTTTGCTTCCTGGTCTAGGCCAGCCTGCCCTGCAGACTCCTCGTCATCCACAGCTGCTCCAGCTCTAGTACCCTGTGCAGCCAGCCCCTCCAGCATCAGGCTCTCAGCACAAGCAGCTCTGATAATGCCCAGCCCCAATCCAGCAGTTTCCCTAAGAACAAACACTAGCCCTCTGGACAGCAAGCCTTTCAAACCCATGACTTGGACTGAATCCTTCTTCAGCTCAGAGAAACTTTCCTCTATTTTTTCCCTTCCTCTTCTATTTTTTCTGATTTCTTTACAGATCTATTATTAGGCAGAAGATGCGGGCTGCTTCATACAGTCATGCAGGCCGTACTTTGCACAAGAAGCTCCCACTGAAGAGTAAAAGTTAAAATCCAGCCTGTGTCACACTTGCCAAGACCTGTATTCTGGTCAAAAAGCATCACCTGCCCTTAAGCCCTGGTCCTGCAGATGAGCAGGCAGCCCTTCTGAATCAAGGCCAGCTTCCATTGTTCAACTTTTCATTAATATTTTCATTATCTTTTTCTAAGTCTATGCGTATATAGAAAAAAACACATGTGTACATGAAACTAGAAAAAGTATCACTTTTAGGGATCTTCATCACAGTCTACCATTGTAAGCCTAGATTTGAAAGAGTAAACTATACCGTAACCCAGGGGCATCAGGATTTCTAAAAGATCCCCAAGCAATTCGAATGTGCAAGCTGCTACCAGTTAAGGGTGCATAAGCTTTTTTGCTCAAGTACTCCTTAAAATAATGTTGAAAATCTATGCACGTTCTTACCATTTTCAACTTGCAAAAATAATTTTTCATAGCATCTAAAGATTGCAGAGGTTATAATTTTCAGTATACTCTATTGTTATTTTTAATAAAGTTGTTATATATGTGTTTAAAGTATTAATAGCATAAAAATACTATCATTCAGCCGGGCTTGGTGGCTCAGCCTGTAATCCCGCGCCTTGGGAGGCTGAGGTGAGTGGATTGCCTGAGCCCGTGGGTTCAAGACCCACCTGGGCAACTTGGTGAGACCTCATCTCTACAATAAATCAAAAAATTAGCCGGGCATGGTAGCGCGCGCCTGTAGTTACAGCTACTTGGAAGACTGAGGCGGAAGGATCGCCGGAGCCCAGAAAGTTGAGGCTGTGGTGGCCGGGAGCAGCCACTGCACTCCAGTCTGGGCAACAGAGTGAGACTCCAACTCAAAAAAAAAAAAAAAATACTATCATTCTTTTTTTTAACGTACAGGCTCTTCCTATATAATCATAACGCTGTGACTCTTTTGTTGTTTGGAGTTTTTTTGAGCCAGGGTCTCACTGTCACCCATGAAAAAGTGCAGTGGCACACTTATAGCTCACCACAGCCTCAACCTCCTGGGATCAGGCAATGCTCTGCCTTAGCCTTCTGAGCAGCTGAGACCACAGGCGTGCATCACCACACACAGCTAATTTTTTTATTTTTTGGTAGAGACAGGGTGTCGAACTCCTGGGCTCATAAGCAATCCTCCTGCCTCAGCCTCCCAAAGTGCTAGAATTTTAGGCACAAGCCACCACACCTGGCCAAAATGTTCTATTATTTCTGTTTCTCCTTATTTAATATACTTTTATGCTGGAAGGTCTTTTATTTTTCACTCTATATGACTTATCTGGAAAAATGAGATATAAATTAAGATGAAATATTCTGGTGTTGATCAAAGAAATTCTAAGTAATTAAAAAGATTTCTGGGCCAGGCTCAGTGGCTCAGTCTGTAATCCCGCACCTTTGGGAGGCCGAGGTGAATGGATTGCCTGAGCCTGCGGGTTCGAGACCCGCCTGGGCAACTTGGTGAGACCTCATCTCTGCAATAAATAAAAAATTAGCTGGGCATGGTAGCGTGCGCCTGTAGTTCCAGCTATTTGGAAGGCTGAGGCGGAAGGATCGCCAGAGCCCAGCAGGTCGAGGCTGGGGTGGCCGGGAGCGGCCACTGCACTCTAGTCTGGGCAACAGAGTGAGACTCCAACTCAAAAAAAAAAAAAAAAAAAAAATAGCCAGGCATGGTAGCGCATGGCTGTAATTCCAGCTACTTGGAAGGCTGAGGCGGAAGGATCGCCGGAGCCCAGCAGGTAGGCTGCGGTGGCTGGGAGCGGTCACTGCACTCCAGTCTGGGCGACAGAGTAAGACACCAACTCAAAAAAAAAAAAAAAAGATATCTGGATACTATTATCAGTATCATAAGTATACCATTAACCAGAACAATGTACTATAAACCCTGACACATCATGATTAAATATACAGTAAAAGAGTATTAGAGAGGGTGCTTGAAGACACAAGGACTTCTTAAACAATGATTTCATGTATATGAGGAAGGACCCCAAAACATCAGGATTTATTTATAAAAAATTGTGTATTTATTCTTACATGTTTAAGCTTCAGTCACCATCAAAGGACTCTCTGTTTTGATGCAATACACCTATTGAGATGCTTTCTTCACTGCTCAAAACAGTTTTTGAACTCATCAATGCTTTGCAGTGCTTCCGCCATTTTTTGTTGCCACATCAGCAAAACATTTTCCTTTGAGGACTTTTTTCATCCAAGGAAACAAAAATAAAGTTACTTAGGGCAAGACTGGGTGAATAGGGAGAGTGGGGCACGGGGGTCATGTCATTTTCTGGTCAAAAACTGCTAAACACTCAGCACAGTGTGGGCAAGTGCACTGGTAAATAACCCATAATGAAATGGCCAAATGCATTAAAAGAATCTCAAAAAAAAAAAAGAAAAATTAAAAATTCACTGAAGCCAAATGCAGCCTCTCACAATAACAGTTGCTGGTACACTGGTGCCTATGGGTCCCTAGAACACTAATCTAGCAAGGGAAGCCCGTAATACTAGGTGCTCACCCTCCAAAAGTTAATTACAATTTTTTGAGGGTCCCCCCCCATTTGTATATGGATAAATATCACTGCTAGAATAAAAAGGGATTCAGCATCAAGTTTGTAATTATTTTTATAGGTGTAAACACCGAAGACCTTGCTCACATAAATAAATACCCAGGAACAGAAGAGATTTCTATTAACACAGACTGAGAATCTCAACTCAGAAAATCCAAAATCCAGTATGTTCCAAAATCTGAAACTTTTTGAGCACTGACACGATACTCAAAGGAAATACTCATCGGAGCAGTTCAGATTTTGAATTTCAGCCTAAGAATGCTCAACTGGTAAGTATGTATAATACAAATATTCCAAAATTCTAAAAAAATCCAATATCCAAAAATATTTTGGTCCTGAGCATTACAAGTAATGGATCTTCAACACATACGGTTCCTAAACTGTTAATTTTTTTTTTTTACCACATTCTGAATCAAATGCCAAAAACTGCATAATCAGTTATCATTAAAAATTATTTACAATCTATCCACTGACAAGTTGATTAGGTCCTCTTTTTATTTTATTTAAAAGAAAGAATTGAGAGCCACTTATTTTGTATTTCTAACAAGCATCTAGTAATGACAATACTGTTAGTAAATGAACCACACAGGGCCTAAGTCACAGGCCAGTTCTCAGGCAGATCAATTTTAAGAAAGAATACACAAGAATAATAAGACTCATGAAACTGAATCCCTTAAGATTATTCTTGCCCATTTCCTAATGGAAAATCTACACACACTTCCAGGAATAAACATCCTCCAATTCAAAGATATTCAAAATTAGCTACCAAAAAACAGAATTGCTGAGTTTTAAGAGTATTTAAAATTTTTCATTCTAAACCATACATTTACTTTATTCACATCACTTTTCCATTTAAAATGTTTGATAGGGCCTGGCACTGTGGCTCATGCGTTTAATCCCAGTAATTTGGGAGGCTAAGACAGAAGGATCACTTGAGTCCAGGGGTTCAAGACTAGCATGAACAACATAACGAGAACCATCTCTACAAAAAATACAAAAATGAGCCAGGCGCGATGACTCACACCTGTAATCCCAGCACTTTGGGAGGGGGAGGCAAGAAGACTGTCTGAGCCCAGGGGTTTGAGACCAGCTTGGGCAACTTGGTGAGACCCAACGTCTACAGTAAATCAAAGAATGAACTGGGCATGGTTGCACGCACCTGTGGTTCCAGCTACTTGGAAGGCTGAGGAGGAAGAACTGCCTGAGCCCAGCAGGTCAGGGCTGCGGTGGCCCTGAGCACGCCACTGCACTCCAGCCTGGGTGACAGAGTGAGACTCCAACTCAAAAAAAAAAAAAATACAAGAGGCAACATGGTGGTCAGCGTGTAATTCCAGTCACTCAGGAGACAGGAGGATCACTGGAGACCAGGAAGTCACAAGTATGATCACAACACTGCACTGCAGTCTTGGCAACAGAGCAAGACCCTGTCTCTTTAAAAAAGTAATAAATAAATAAAATACAACATAAGTTGGATCAAGTCATTTAATCAGGGGGCTTTTGCTTTTTTTTTTTTTTTTACATGCCATTATATTTGAAGCATTTTCCCTATATAATTAAAAAATATTCTAAAACTTACACTTTTGTGATAGCCTAATATCCCATCATAATTCAAGGATATCTCAAAGAACTGTCCTAATCAGTAAGTCTCAGGGCAACACATCTCCATTAATATCATTAGATATTTGCTAAAGGATTAATTTGCAATCCATGCATTATATTTTAGATATATATGTATAAAAGTGTTGCCCTTGTATGTCCTGGAAAAACAGGTTAGAGTACCACAGAAAACTCAAGACATCTCATCTAATTTTCTTGAAAGAGTAAAATGAAATGTAAAGAGTTTTGTTTTCTACATATTTAAATTTTTTACACAGAAAGTAGCAAGTCCCCTAACTATATCTGATAATGATGCTTATGTCTCCTGATAAATGGGTGCCAGGTCACTGGGGGAAGGATAGGATTTCCTGAGAAAGTGACATTTTAGCTGGCAGCTCATCATGAAATATAAATACATAAAAAGGACTGCACTACAAATATGAAGAGGACCCTGGGAACTGTGCAGAGAAGAAGGTGGTCAGTGACTCCGAACACCACAAGCTAGGCTGCCTTCAATAAATACCATCCTTTGTGGGGTGCGGTGGCTTAAGCCTATAATCCCAGCACTTTGGGAGGCCGAGGTGAAAGGATTGCCTGACCCCAGGGACTCGAGACCAGCTGGGGCAACTTGGCAAGACCTCGTCTCTACAATATTATCAAAAATTAGTTGGGTGTGGTAGCATGCACCTGTAGTTCCAGCTATTTGGAAAGCTGAGGCAGAAAGATCGCCTGAGCCCAGGAGGTCAATGCTGAGGTGGCTGTGAGCATGCCACCATACTCCAGCCTGGGCAATGGAGTGAGGCTCCAACTTAAAGAAATAATCCTTTACAGTACTGCAACTATGAAATGCATCTCAAGAAAAACCGAAAAGACTTACTGAAAGCATTAAAAAGAGTATATGTGGAGAGAAATTAGAACAAGGACACTAGCCCACACATACAGTCTAAAGCTGCAGCATGTGACCAAGGACGAGCCTGGCCAAGTGCCTTGTGGAAAGTCTGCCTCCAAGTCTACTTCCTGGTTACGATATGCCACACTGACCAAATTCCAAAAGAGCTGGGGAAAGAGCTCCTCATATTCGAAGAGCTTATGCACACGGATAAGGATACATTCCTACACTCAAGAAGGCAAAGAACAGCAAAAGAAATTAGATCTGTACACAAAGGAAGGCACAGCTCGTGTACCGCTTTCAAATGTACCTCCCATTAAGCACTAACAAACAGTGGGAGCAACAGCCTGTGAGCCTCACTTCTACTTTCTGCAGCATTTACTGCTCGTTATCACCAACCTGCACTTAGCCTTTGCCACCTTCTACTGAACCATAATATGTATGGATAGTTCATCACCAGAGAGTATCTCACCTACTTTCAAATGGGCCAGACCACTATCTGGAGACAGTAAGCACCCAACATTTTGTTTGCAGAAAAGAAAGCCAGGAATTTGAAAAGCCATAATTGCAACTCAAATACCAAACTGCTCAGCAAAGTACGTGTGTACATACGTGTGTACATGTGTGTACACAGAAAGCAGGTATCTTCAGCAACGAAGGCACAGAGCCAACCCACAAACTCACATCCTGAATAAAATAAAAGGAGATAAAGCACTAGCTAACTCATGAAGAGTCTCAGAGCAATAGACTAATCCCAGATTATTACTTTCCTTGCAGGGCTTCAATTCATATGCAAATGGTTTTGGACTAATTGAGGCAGTTCCTCAAATAGTTAAAGATAGAGTTTAACTGAGGGATAACGATTAATCAAGTAATCTAATACATTCTTACAAACTGAGAAGACGCTTTCTGTTGTTCCAGGTCCTTCCAAATATAATACCTCTACTCCAGAGATAATCACTTAGGATATTCTCAGATTTTGCTGAAAACCATGAAAACCATGAAAATTTACACTATAGATTTAAAACTTACTAATTTGATATTCTGAACATGGCCAGTCTATGACTCCTAGCCCCAAACCAAGCTCACATTAAAAACAGAAAAGTAGTCAAAATGACTAGTTAATTCACTCATTTATTCATGTAATTAATATTACACTTGGACTACGATGGTGAGGAAGGAAAAGTTCCATACCTACCACAGAGCATTTTTGGTCTAACTCAGGCAGATCCTCAAATATTAATAGTTAAACACAGTTTAGTTCATCAAGTCATCATGTAAACACACACATAATTGCAAACACATGATTGCAAACTGTAGAAGGAACATACTGCTATGAGATCATTTAACTCTAGGGCCTGGGGAACGGGTGCCAGATCACTGAGGGAGGGATAGGATTTCCTGAGAAAGTGACATTTTAGCTGACAGCTGGAGGATAAGCAGGAGTACGGTTTTATGGCTTTTCTGATGGAACTACTTAAATCAAAAGGGAAAAGGGAAGAAAGACGACAACTAGAGGGGATATATCCAAGGTTGCTTAAACTAACTCAGCATTTCCATTTATATAAGACAACTTCCTTAACAACAAATATACAGGTGATACTGACTGTAATAAATGCTAGACAGACTACAGGAACATAAGAATATTTTAAGAGTATTAAATGCTAACATTTACAAACCCAAAAGTTAACACTAAATCCAAATATCTTCCTTCTAAACATATATCTTCACATAAATATAATATTTCCATCAAAATTCTAATAAAAAGATAGGTAATATAAAAAAATCATATGCTAGAAAGAAAAAAAATACCACATACTTAGGCAAAGATTAAACTCTCAATTTCTGGATCTCAAACAAGTAAGTCTCAAAAAAGATTTGCAAATAATAAAAATAAATAAATGTTATAATAAAATCTCATTTTAACTCTTAGACAATAAACATTTAAAACAACTGCTAACAATGTGTTATAGCTGACTTTGAACGTGGGGACTAGGAGTGCCAACTCCCACGCAGTTGAAAAGTCCATGTATAGCCGGGCTCGGTGGCTCAGCCTGTAATCCCGCGCCTTTGGGAGGCTGAGGTGAGTGGATTGCCTGAGCCCGCGGGTTCGAGACCCGCCTGGGCAGCGAGACCTCATCTCTACAATAAATAAAAAAATCAGCCAGGCGTGGTAGTGCGTGCCTGTAATTCCAGCTACTCGGAAGGCTGAGGCGGAAGGATCGCTGGAACCCAGCAGGTGAGGCTGCGGTGGCCGGGAGCAGCCACTGCACTCCAGTCTGGGCAACTGAGTGAGACTCCAACTCAAAAAAAAAGAAAAGTCCATGCATAATTTTGGCTCCCCAAAAACTTAACTACTAATAGCTTACTGTAGACCAGAATAAAGAGTCAATTAACACATATTTTGTATGTTATGGTATGAAATACTGTATTCTTACAATAAAGTAAGCCAGAGAAAGGAAAATGTTATGAAGAAAACCGTAAGGAAAAGAAAATATATTTACTGTTCAGTAAGTGAAAGCGGACCATCATAAAGGACTTCACTCTCGTCACCTTCACATTAAGTAGTAGAGGAGGTGGGGGGACTGGTCTTGCTGTCTTGGGGGTGGCAGATTTGGAAGAAAATCCACATGTCAGAGAACCCGCAAATTCAAACCCATGCTGTTCAAGGGTCAACTGTCTTTATGCTCCATGATTTTTCCCACCAGATAGCAGGAATAAGCAACTCAGGCAGCATAAAACATGAAGCAAGAGACCAAAGGAATCAGGGCTCAAGTCCTACGTAACTGCATCAGTATAAGTCTACAAGACCTAACAGTCTAGGCCAAAAGAACTAAACACAGAGAGACTTCTGCTTCTGCATATGACAGAACAGTCCCAGCAGACCAACACTCACTCCTAGAACTAGAAAGGCTTTATCCAAGGGAGGGAACGTTCAGGCATCAGAGACTTCCTGAAGTAGCTAAGACGTGAGAGGCCAAGGGCACGGAAGAGGGCTCTCACTCTGTGCACCTTTCCCTTCCAGGACATGCCACCTATTTCTTTAATGGCACAGGGCAAGGGCCAACAGGCCAAAAAAAGGACAGCCACGGTGGGAGGGAGAGACATGAACAGATCTTTAACGTGCTTTCAGAAAATAACTGCTAATAACACAGAATCCTCCAGCCAGTTAAAACACTCTTCAAAGATATAGTTAATAAGCTAACAGAAAGAGAGGGATACAATATTTTTTCAAATATTTGATTCATCCAAAAGAAGGCAAGAATGGAGAGAAAATAAGACAGAACCAGTAGGACAAACAAAAAAATAATACGATAGCTATAAACCCAAATATATGAGTAATTATATTAACTGCTAATGAGCTAAGTATAATTCAGATTTAATTAATAGCAGACAAACCAAACTCTGTATGTTGTTCACAAGAAACAGACCTCAAAAACAAATCTGGAGCATTAATAGTAAACAGGGGGAAGCTACATCATGCAAACAGTAGCCAAAATAAAGCAGATGTAGCCATACCTAGTAGACTCAAAGGTGGCAAGCATTACTAGAAATAAAAAGAAACATGCTGTAATGATAAAAGGGCCAACATTTACTAGAAAGATATAGCAAGTCTAAGTTTGTATGTACCTAGCAACAACACTTCAAAATAAATAAGGCAAATTGTTTAGTTATTTACAGAAATAAAAGGAGAAATACACAAATCCACAACTATAGTGGGATACATGTAGCACTTAACTTCAAGGCACCTCTCTCTGCAAAGAACAGAAACAAAGAGGCAAAAGAAGAAGAAGAATCAGTAAGGATACAGAAGATTTGAACAAAACAACTCACAAACTTGATGTTATTAATGTACACAGAAGACAGTACTCAACAGCAGAATACATAGTCTTTTCAAGGGCATACGAACATTTATCAAAACGCTGAGCCATAAAACAAGTCTTCACAAAGGTCTGAAATGATTCAGAGAATGTTATCCAACCACAGTGAAATTGAGAAACCAGTAACAAAAATATAACCAGAGAACCCTCAAATGTTCAAAAATTAGACAATACGCTTACAAAAAAGCCCACACACAGGTCAAAGAATAAACCAAAATTAGACAGTATACTTACAAAAAAGTCCACAGGTCAAAGAATAAACCAAAATAAAATTTGGAGAACATTTTTAAGTGAATGACAATGAACACATTCCATGCCAGAGTTTATAGGATACCGCTAAACGGTGCTTAGAGGAAAGCCTACACTTTTTTTTTGACTCAGGGTCTCACTCTGTCAGTCAGGCTGGAGTGCAGTGGCAGGATCACAGCTCATCACAGCCTTGAACTCCTGGCTCGGCGCTCCTCCCACACCAGCCTTCCTAGTAGCTGGGACTATGGTGCACACCACTACGCCCAACTAATTTGTTCTATTTTCTGTAGTCAGGGTCTCACTATGCTGCCTAAGCTGGTCTCAAGCTCTTGGGCTCAAGCAGTCCTCTACCTCAGCCTCCCTAAGTGCTGCGATTACAGCCTCGCTGGAAAGCCTCCAGTCTTAAATGCATAAATTAAAACTAAACACAGTCTAATTCCCAGTTCCTATGATTAACTACCAATCAAAGTAGGAGTTATGTTATTAGCTGTACTTAGCTGCCACTAACAACTTTCTTAAGGGCAGATCTATACTGGACTACTTAAATTATTACTATATGAAGACAATAAATGGTATTTCCTTTGTCCTTGTGTATATTTTTTAAACATGGATGAATCTTAACAGATATTTATTTCCTCACAAGCAAAACCCATTAAATAAACACTATCCTTGTTTACCTACAGTATAAATATATATAGTAGCCTACAGAACGTTACTTTTACTTCATAATTTTTATAAATTTTCATAACAAGTCATAAAGTTTACACTAAAAACAAAACTTTCTAAGAGAAACATCTTCTCAATGTACAAAGATGTTAGAAGTTATTTTTTTGAAGTCCCCCATAATAATAGGTTTTTATACTTCTGGACATCTCAAAGCCTCACCTGGCCATCCCTAATGCTTAATGAGCAACAATCTCAGGAACTAGTCACTCACAGAACAGCCCTGGGAAATCCTGTGGTGGAAAGCATATCAGTGTCAATGATCTTAAGTTTAAGCTATACTAACCTAGATTTTCTTCTCTAATGTCCCTTAGCGTAGATTTCTGTCAAGTGATATTATAAAGAAGCAATAATCAGGGATCTCAAAATTCTTTGAAACATTTTGTAGATATTAAAACATACACACTATATCTTTAAAATTAAGATCTAGAAAATCTCTCATTATTTCCAAAGATTTTTGAATGACTGAAAGACAGTAAAGTCAGAGCACTATAAACAGCTGAATTGTATCAACTACACGTAAAACATCACAAAGCCCCTATATTAGGACCAAAAATCATATATTAAAAACCTATTCAGGGGCGGGTGTAGTGGCTCAAGCCTATAATCCCAGCACTTGAGGCTGAGGCAAGAGGATTACCAAAGCCCAGGAATTCAAGACCAGCCTGGACTACTTGGTGAGAACTCATCTCTACCATAAATCAAAAAATTAGCTGGGCATGGCAGTGCGTGCCTGTTGTTCCAGCTATTTGGAAGGCTGAGGCAGAAGGATCACCTGAGCCCAGCAGGTCGAGGCTGTGGTGGCCTTGAGCATGCCGCTGCACTGCAGCCTGGGAGACAGAGTGAGACTCTAACTCAAACAAACAAACAAACAAACAAAAAAACCTGCTCAGGGCCAGACGCAGTGGCTCATGCCTGTAATCCCAGCACTCTGGGAGGCAGAGGGAGGAGGATGGCTTGAGCCCAGGAGTCCAAGACCAGCCTGGGCAACACAGCAAGACCTTGTCTCTATTAAAAACCAAAAAACCCTATGAGGGGGAGAGGCGGAGGAGAAGGAGGAGGCTAGGCATGGTGGTTCATGCCTGTAATCCTAGCACTTTGGGAAGCAGAGGCAAGAGGACTGTCTGAGCCCAGGGTTTTGAGACCAGCCTAGGCAACTTGGCAAGACAAAGTCTCTACAGTACATCAAAAAATTAGCCAGGCATGGTGGCACAGTACGTCAGTTCCAGCCACTTGGAAGGCTGAGGCGGGAGGATCACCTGAGCACAGGAGGTCCAGGCTGTGGTGGCCACAGGCAGTGTCAGTGCACTCCAGCCTGGGCGACAAACTGAGACTCCAACTGAAATAAACAAACAAACAAATAAACAAGACTACCATATTCACCTAAAAGTTAATGCAAACAATAGAGTCATTTACCCATCAGCCAAATTTTTTTTGAAAATTTTTTTTACATAATATAAAACCTCTCAGCATTTGATCAAAAAAGTATTTCTACGTAAGAGGAAATTGATAATACTTTTTTTGATCAAAAAAGTATTTCTACATAAGAGGAAACTGATAATAATCAGAGAAGAATTATAACCTGCCAAAAGTCACAATATCTAAATCTAGGAACCAGTTCCACAGACTCAAATTCTAGTCCTCATTCTACTTCATACTTTCCTGGATGTCTATTTTCTAAAGTTCCAAAACTCCCAGATTGAGGCCACCAGAACTTTCAGTGGCCAGTGTGGCTCCAAAGCAGGTCCAGAGTCTAACCTCAGTTTAAGGACAGGAAGAGAAAGGACAGAAAAGGAAGGGCATGCCAGGCCCAGTCTCCTTCCAACCAGTGAGTCACAGCTTGTGGGTTGCAGGAGCCCAGGAACTACTGTACCAAGTCCCCAAAGTCATATATGTACAACCACCATTATCTGCAGAACAAATACACAATAAATTTCACACATATGTTTTATTTTTCAAATGTATGTGGTTAATAAAATCAGAATTCATTTAAAAATCAAAATATAGGGAGAATGGAGGAAGAAAAAAAGTTATTGGGAGTAGTACCCTTTTGGTTTGAATTCCATAAGCATTCTCTTGAATTCTCTAATGACCTGTCTCTGATCAAAGCCGCATGCCTGATTCCAAATTACGAAGAACAATGCCAAAATTAATCCAGAGTTCTATCTATCTGAACAGACAGTTAACTCAGCAAATCAACATCTAGGAACTCATCATCTAGTTCAATTTTTTTTTTTCTGCAAAGCAAACCACTTTATTATTCATAATGGCCAAAGAACTACAAAAACAAAAGCAAAAACCAGAAAGCCTAAATATCCAATAATAGAGGGTCAGCTAAACTAAATGACACAAAGCCATTACATGGAATATAATGTTCTCATAACAAATTACAATATAGAACATCTAACAACACGAAGACATGTTTACTATATATTAAGGAGGAAAAAGACACAGAACAGTAAACAGAGAACTAGACTAAACTGAAAACATATACAAACACAGTTAGATAAAAGGTATCTAAAGGGTGATTAGTAACCTTTGGGTGAAGGGCTCAAGGGTAATTTACATTTTGTTTCTCTGGGTCTGTGTTTTGTAAACATTCCATAACATTGTTAAAACTTTTTTTTATAATCAGAAATGTATATTTATTTTTAAATGTGAAGTTTCAAAATTAGTTTTTAGCCGGGCTCGGTGGCTCTGCCTGTAATCCTGCGCCTTTGGGAGGCTGAGGTGAGTGGATTGCCTGAGCCCGCGGGTTCAAGACCCGCCTGGGCAACTTGGCAAGCCCTCATCTCTACAATAAATCAAAAATTAGCCGGGCGTGGTAGCGTGCGCTGGTAGTTCCGGCTGCTTGGAAGGCTGAGGCGGAAGGATCGCCGGAGCCCGGCAGGTCGAGACTGCGGTGGCCGGGAGCAGCCACTGCACTCCAGTCTCGGT
>NW_007064551.1:0-4223 GCF_000164805.1 Carlito syrichta | reverse complement strand
AAAAAAAAAAAAAAAAAAATTAGTTTTTAGAAGAGTTGAAATAAGTTGACCTCCTATCCTAGTTCCAAATCAAATTGTAACACTTTTCCTCTGAACAAGAATCACATGTTGATACAGAGTATGATTTTAAGTAATGTCCGTTTTTAAGTACTAAAGAAAGACTAACAGAAAAAAGGTAAACATACTTAAAAATGCATCAAATTTTACCACCTAAATTATTTAAGTCATCTAATAATATATAAACAAGGTAAGAATTATTCTATAAAAATGAAATTACCTAATATGTAAAAAAATATTTTCAAAGGTTCTCCCAGTTTCATACTAGTACATTAAAAAACCTTAAGCAGCAAGATAAAATGCACCTAAATACCTTTCCCTCTCTGACTGTTCTAGTCTTAGAGCACTTAATTTGGCTGCCAATTCAGCACCCATCAGTCATGTGTAATACTGAGAAAGCTTTGGCAACAGAAGTCAAAGGCCCAAGGTCAGAACCATAGCTCCTATACCTCCAACTCACCAAACTGGACAAGTTAACTTTCCTCTCTGAACCTCAGTTTCCCTAGGTGTAAAATATAATAATATTTATCTCACAGAACTTTTGTCAAGGATAAATCAAAGAACACGTGCTAAGTGCCGAGTACAGTGCCTGAAGAATAGAAGGTGCTCACTCAATAAATGGTGCCTGTCATTAGAGTCACAACACAAGTTTTTAAGCCAGAGAGCATGCCAACCCTCTGGACAACTATATGACCTTGGGCAAGAAACTTCACTTGTGTGGACCTCAATTTCCTTATAGGCAAAACAGATAAAATACCTATCATGCTGGTTTGTGCCAAGGATTAAAAACAAAAAGTATCTTCCATATAGTAGGTGCTCAATAAATTGAAGCTAGCTAAATAAACATTTGAGTATAGGCATTAGCAGATTATAAAATACGTTTACATGCAAGTATAATTCTATAATTTATCATTTAAATAAATGTCTTTCTCTTAATTCCCAAATTAAGCATAAATTTCAGAAAAAAGTAAAATGCAGGCAAACTCATTTAAGCACATTGAAAAATAAAAGGCCACTTTGTTAGTTTCCAAGTAAAAATGTGTTTTTTTAACTAGATGTGCTTTAACATTTTTAAGGTTCATATAAACAGAAAAGAGTTAAGGGGGGAATGTTTGATTTTTCTAACTTTAGGAAAAAAAAAAAAATTGTAAGTCCTCAGAAAGAAAACACAGATAGAAACTTTTCTATTTTTCTCATGACTTCACATTTCACAAACGTACAACATAAAAGTGACTTTATCACATCTCTGAGGCCAGGTGCAGTGGCTCAAGCCTGTAATCCCAGCACTTTGGTGAGGCTGAGGTGAGGAGATTGCCTGAGCCCACGGGTTCGAGAACAGCCCGGACAACTCAGCGAGACCTCATCTCTACAATAAAAAATAAAAAAATCAGCCACGCGTGGTAGCGCACACCTATAGTTCTGGCTACTTGGAAGGCTGAGGTGGAAGTTATCGCCTGTGCCCAGCAGGTCAACGCTGGTGTGGCAGTGAGCGTGCCACAGCACTCCAGCCTGGGCAACCCAGTGAGACTACAACTCAAAAAAAAAAAAAAAAAAATACAGTAACAGAAAGTGTTGCAAAGTTATGTATGTATTGAATACTGTTTAATACATATATAACTTTGTGCAGAAGCATGCAAAGCACTATAGTTAAGACCACAGACTGTGGAGCCAGACAGTCTGGTTCAAGTCCTGGTTCCATCTAGCTGTACAACCTAAGACAAGTTTTCCCATCTCCAGGTCTCTTTTGTAATCTGAAAAACGCAGATTCCGCAGAGGATTGTTGTAAGGATTAAATGAGTTAATACACTTAAAAGTGTTAGTAAGAGGACCTAGCATATGGAAGGCACATTTAAGTGTTTATCACTTTTGTTACTGTTATTATTGCCAACTCCAAGTGCTTAGATCAATAAATATTTGTTATCTTTTGGACAATTTCAATAATTGGCTTCACCTAAAACGATTCCTGTTTAGGAAGTACTTTGCTGCCAGTCAAGGTATAAAATTGCTGCTGAGAGGATTTCAGGGCATAGGTAAGCACAGTCAATCCTCAATCCTTTCCTTACATCTTCTGCGCACAAAGGAAAAACGTCTTTTATTTATTTATTTGAGCGGGAGTCTCACTCTGTCGCCCAGGCTGGAGTGCAATGGCACACTCACAGCCACCCCAGCATCCACCTGCTGGGCTCACGCAATCCTTCCACCTCAGCCTTCCTAGTAGCCGGAAGTATAGGCCTGCGCTACCATGCCTGGCTATTGTTTGATTCATTGTAGAAACAAGGTCTCAAACCCACAGGCTCAGGCAATCCACTCTCCTTGGCCTCCCAATGTGCTGAGATTACAGGCTGAGCCACCGTGCCGGACCAGAACATCTTTCTTTACTTGCTAACAGAACCAGGAGTTTTCACCTGGGCACAGCACACACCAACTGGCAGACGCAAAAAAAATTCTCCAATTCAAGTTCCATAGTACTCAACTATACTCCTTCCCAAAAAAAGGTCAGATTGCTTTTCTGTTATAATAGCTTATGCTTTAAAACATAAATGATACTGCATCTGTCAACAGAATGTCCTAAGAATTAAGTAAGATACAGTAACCGAGGCCAGGTGCAGTGGCTCAAACCCAGCACTTTGGGAGGCTGAGGTGAGGAGATTACGTGAGCCCACAGGTTGGAGAGCAGCTTGGGCAACTTGGCAAGACCTCATCTCTTCAATAAAAATTTAAAAATTAGCTGGGCGTAGTAGTAGCAGCACGTGCCTGTAGTTCTGGCTACTCAGAAGGCTGAGGTGGAAGGAGTGCCTGAGCCCAGCAGGTCGACGCTGGGGTAGTCATGAGAGTGCCACAGCACTCCAGCCTGGATGGTAGAGTTAGACTCCAACTCAAAAAAAAAAGATAAAGTAACTGAAAGTGTCCCAAAGTTATATACGTATTAAATGCTGTTTTATGAATGTACTTGAGAAAACGACAGCAATGGATTTCTCCAACCTCACAGTTGCCTTCTAATGCCAAAACTAGTGTTCTGTCTACTTTAAATCAAGGGTCAGTATAAAAACACACAAGTTAGATTCAAGCTGCCATGCCACTAAATCATCTCCTGCTGGAAATGCACTCGTCGTGAAAATGACTACACAACAGTTATATAACCCAGTGGTGCTACTGATGGTCCATCCCCACGTCTACACCAGAGGTTTAAGGAGTGACA
The DNA here is from genome assembly GCF_000164805.1 of Carlito syrichta. Classification (NCBI taxonomy): domain Eukaryota; kingdom Metazoa; phylum Chordata; class Mammalia; order Primates; family Tarsiidae; genus Carlito; species Carlito syrichta. The sequence goes on along the minus strand of NW_007064551.1, from coordinate 967 downwards.
TCCTGGAAACAGGCTCATTCAAGACCAGAAAAACGTCAAACGATGGGATCCTAACCTAGGTACAGAAAAATGCTGAATGCTTCAGATTCAAGAACGTGTTCAACCCAGAAAACCAGAGGTCAAGCAGCCAAGGCCACATTTCAACTCCAGCTGATGGAAGCATGCTTGCCTGGTTCACCCTCAAATTAAAAGCTGGGTTCCACCATCAGTTAGGGATGTGGCCATTCAGCAGCCCTCAGAGACCACAGGCCAGATGGACCACAGGTCACTTGGCACCCATGGGCCTACGGAAGGTCTGAGGTGGAACGGCTGGCCAGCAGTCAAGACAGATCCCTCCAGCCACAGCTCCATTTGGACATTCCTCATTGACTTGACAAAAGAAATCACCTTTGGGAAACCGTGAAGACGTTTTAAGATACAGGTGGAAAACTTACTTGAAGCCGCTTCCCTGATCTAGTCACGTTAAGTGATCAGTAACTTAAAATTGTATTACGTATGAACTTGCTTCCGCTCTTGAAATCTGAGCTGGGCTGGGGGGATGGTCAGCGGGCCTCCAGCATGTTCTCTGCACCAGCAGACCTCAGTTAGACCTCTCCTCCCCTCGGGGATAAGCGCAATCACACACTATGGACACGCACAGTCAGCCCTCGAGAAGGAATCTGCTAGAGAAACCACGGGAGACTCTCTGACTCCTGAGTCAGGAGCAGCCCCACCGCGCTGGGGGCTGGGGGTCAGACTCGGGAAGCCAGGGGTTTCTGTTCACCGCGCCCCCGCAGGGCGGCCGGTCTGCGTCTACGCAGGCGGCCTCCAACGGGCCCTCGGGCTGGAACCCTGCAGGCTCCCCCCTCCCAGTCTCCCCTGGAGCTTCCAGGCAGGAAAGACACGCCCGGCCCCGCCCGGCCCGCGCCGGGTTCCGGGGTCCAGCAGCGCCGGCCGCGGGGGACTCGCCCCTCCCCCAGCGCCTCGC
>NW_007064550.1:0-20672 GCF_000164805.1 Carlito syrichta | reverse complement strand
AGCGGGTCGAGGCTGCGGGGGCCGGGAGCGGCCACTGCACTCCAGTCTGGGCGACAGACTGAGACTCCAACTCAAAAAAAAGAAAAGAAAAAAGCAGGCCTCACATTCCGGACACAGGAGCAGTGAGGCCAGCCGACACCAGCGACTGCAGCCCGTCCTCTGGCTTCCTTGTCCCAGGCGCTGTCCTGCGTTCTGGGCCTGTGAGGGGCTACAGCCAACCCACTTCATGCCACAGCAGGGAAGGGTCAAGAAGTGAAGGCATGGCCCCTTCGAAGTGAGAGGCAGCCATCGGGGTGGCTTCCCGCAATTCATAACCGCATGAGGAAAGTGTCACAGAGGCAGTGGAATAACAGAACAAAATGCCATCGCCAGTCAGATGGCAGCCCCACGGTCAGAAAAGCCTGGGTGGATTACTCCAAAACACTGCGGGTTTCATCTCCAGTGGTAAAACTAGAAGTGAGTTTCCTCCTCCTCCTTTCTTAGTTTGAAACTGTTCTGCTCTGTGATGACACCTTCATAACGTAAAACCCTGTGCACTTTGCTTTTTGCAAAGGCCTCCTCCGGGTACATGAAGTAACCTCAGAGCAGGGAGCAGGTGCCGCTCGTCTCAGGCTGTGGGTATAGGTCACCCACCTGGTCTCCCTGCCTGTCTCAGCATGTGAGTGCCAGTGCGTCCACCCTGAGCGGCTGAACACCCTGCCAAGAGCCTGGCTGTGTGCTGTCCACGCCTCCGTCCCCTCCAGCCACAGAGAGAGGGCACAGCCTCACTCCCAGGGAGCAGTGCCAGGAAGAGCCACCATCTCCTCCTCACACTCTCGTCCTTCGGTGAGTCCAGACTGTCCCCATCCAGACCCAGCTCTCTCATCACAAAACCAGAGAAAAGGCTTCCCTTTAATTTCATGTTTAAAGTTCCAGGAAATAAAAAAAAATCAAGAAGAAAATATTTAAAAATCCACTTTAATTAAATGGGTCAGTCTGAATTTTTTCCTCTGACACTAACTGAAGTTAAAAATAGAAACCAATTTCTATAACCTTTCAAGGCAGTCTTTGAAATGTCAAGGTTTTAAAAAGTATTATACAGCAAGAATTTACATATAAATACAATCTGTACAAGGTATTAACTGAACAATCAATGAGCTTCCATCAGAAGATCTGATTCTGGGACAAGCCAGGGCAGAATTCAATTACTGCCTCCTTAGTGGAAGACATTTCAGCCTGGAAAAGAAAACAGAAGAGGGAGAGAAGGAAAGTCAGATGGGAACTGAAAAACCAAACAGCTGTGTGAGGGCTGAGAATGCCAGGCCTCCCTGAGTCCCCTTGGCCTGTCTGCACCTGTAAATACAGAGGATGACCACCGCGATGAAGCATTCTTTCATCTGTTTCTTCAAATGCTTTTTCTCTTACTCTGAAAACACACACAGACTCACCTGCCCAATCTCCCACTTATAAAACAAACTTCTAATCCCGAGTAGGGGATTAGGTTCGCTCACCTACCCCATGCACTGTGTGATGCTTGCAAAGGAACTAAAACAAATTTGCTCCAGGGGCCAAAGCTCCTGAATTGTCAGTCTTAAGTCTCAATTTCATAAATACAAGAATGCTCATGGCAGCTCAACTTAGGGTGGACCAGGGTCACACTGGTTCTAGGTCCTTGCTTGAGAGCCTCTAAAGTAGAAAACTCAGTGCCAGATGGGCGTGGTGGTTCACGCCTATAATCCCAGCATTTTGGGAGGTGGAAATGAGAAGACTGCCTGAGCTCCCCAGTTCAAGCCCAGCCTGAGCAACTTGGTGAGACCTCGTCTCTATAATAAATAAAAGAATTAGCTGGATGTGGTGGCACATGCCTGTAGTTCCAGCTAGAAGGAAGGCTGAGGCGGAAGGATTGCCTGAGCCCAGGAGGTGGAGGCTGCAATGGCTGTGAGCGTGTCACTGCACTTCAGCCTCGGCAACAGAGTGAGACTCTGATTCCAAAAAGAAAGGAAAGAAAACTCAGTGCCCACAGCAATAGATGAATATGCTGTGTTGTATTCACATAAAGAAATATTCCACAGCAGTGAGAATCAACCAGCTGCTGCTGCCAATATGAAGGAATTTCACAAGCCAGGCACACAAGAATCCATACAAGATCCCGCTAAATAAAGCTTAAAAACTAGTAAGAATAATCAGTTGTAATAAAGGCCAGAAGAGTGGTAGCTTTTTGAGAAGGGTGGGGATGGTGAGTGGGAGGGGGTAGAAGGGACTCTGAGTGCTTTCTCCATGGGCGTATCCAGGGAGCCAACACACACAGGGCCATGACCCAAGGATCTCTGCTCAGACACGAGTGCAATACAAAGTTTACTTAACGGTATGATTCTATGTCTGCAACATTCCAGAAGAGAAACACTAATTCATAGTAAGCAACAGGACCAGTGTCTCCTGGGCAGGGGCGGAGGGGGCAGGCTACAATTCCAACCAGAACCAGGGTGCACTGCCACCAAAGAAAAGTGTCCGGGGCCCCTGCCAAGCGTGCAACCCCAAGCCAGAGATCAGGGATGCAGCTGAGACCCACAAGGTTGTGACCATGAAACGCCTTCCAGGTGACAAACACAGACAAGCAGTACACTGTGAGCCATTCTCTGATGACAGGGCCTCCTCCAGGCTTCTTGGGGAGAGCCTACCTAGGAGACTTGGGAACCAGAGGCTGAGGAAACAACACCCTTAGCAACCACAAGGGTAGTATTTAAACACACTTCACACCTCTGGCCCCACCTCCCAGGCCCTTCCTTATCTCTAAAGATAAGGTCTCACATGTGTTTGGAATCCCTCTAGACTTCTTCCTGTGCAAGAATACACATGTGTGTGTGTATGTGTGTGTGTGGATGGAGATATATATATATATTTATATACATATCTCTATCCATCCAAAGGCCTGAGAATGACTTTTGAACATCAACAGTGCTGACTGTATATACTGTTCTTCAGCTTTTGTTGTTGTTGTGTTTTAAGTTGGCGTCTCACTCTGTCACCTAGGCTAGAGTACAGTGGCACGCTCACGGCCATCTGCACAGCTGCAACCTGCTGGGCTCCGGCGATCCTTCCACCTCAGCCTTCCAAGTTGCTGGAACCACAGGCATGCGCCACCATGCCCAGCTAATTTTTTGATTTATTGTAGAGACGAGGTCTTATGAGCTGCCCAGGTTGGACTTTAATCCCTGGGCTCAGGCAATCCTTTTGTCGCTGCCTCCCAAAGTGCTGGGATTATAAGCATGAGCCACCGCACCTGGCCTGGTTTCTTTTTCTTGAGTCAGGGTCTCATTCTGTTGCCCAGGCTGGAGTGCAGTGACACTATCATGGCTCACTGCAGCCTCAACTAATGTCTCACTAATGTTTTTATTGTTATTTTTTTGTAGAGACGAGGTCTCCCTATGATGCTGAGGCTGGCCTCAAACTCAAGAAATCCTAAGTTCCAGCCTCCCAAAGTGGTGCGATTACAGGTGACAGCCACTGTGCCCAGCTAGATTTTGGTTTTTTGCTTTTTTTTTTTTGAGTTGGAGTCTCACTCTGTCGCCCAGACTGGAGTGCAGTAGCCGCTCTCGGTCAGCGTGGCCTCGCCTGCTGGGCTCCAGCGATCCTTCCGCCTCAGCCTTCTAGGTAGCTGGAACTACAGGCACGCGCTACCACGCCTGGCTAGTTTTTGATTTATTGTAGAGATGAGGTCTCACCAAGTTGCCCAGGCAGGTCTCGAGCCCGCGGGCTCAGGCAATCCACTCACCTCAGCCTCCCAAAGGCGCGGGATTACAGGCTGAGCCACCGAGCCCGACTGATTTTGGTTTTTTAATAGTGAGTTTTAGAGGCCCATGAGTCCACAGCTATGTGCCCAGGTTTTCTGACTGCTGCATAGTGCCTGTCTCATCACACCCTCCTGGGAGGAGCTGAAGGGCTTCCAGATGTGTGCCCCACATGTGTAGGCGCAAGTTCTTCCTGCAGGAATGACTTGTCAGATGGTCAAAACTGGTCAAGAGTGGTAACATCAGGTGCTGTGACATTCATTATGTGGGCTTGATCAAGTGTCTTCATCTCCTGTGCCTTGTTTTCCCCATCTGTGAAATGGAGTGACACGTGTATTGATGAGGAAAGGGAAGAGGGAATTGGCACAGCCACTTCAGGGAACTCTGGATTAAATGTAAATGTTCCTATCCTTTGTATTTTTGTTTGCTTGTCTGTTTTGAGTTGGGGTCTCACTCTGTCACCCAGGCCGGAGTGAGGTGGTATGATCATGGCTCACTGCAGCCTCAACCTCCTGGGTTCAGGTGATCCTTCCACCTCAGCTTCCGGAGTAGCTGAGATAACAGGTGCGTGCCACCATGCTGGGCTAATTTTCTGATATTTTGTAGAGATGAGGTCTCACTATGTTTTCTAGACTGGTCTCAAACTCCTGGACTCCAGCGATCCTCCCACCTCAGCCTCCCAAAGTGCTGGGATTACAAGCGTGAGCCACCATGTCTAGTCCCTAGACCTTCCATTTTTGAGCCATGAGAATGTGCTGTCTACTCTAAAGAAATATACAAACAGGAACAAAGAGATGCCAGGCACACTGGCTCATGCCTGTAATCCCAGCATTTGGGGAGATGGAGGTGAGAAGATTGCCTGAGCCCAGGAGTTTGAGACCAGCCTGGGCAACATGGCAAGACTTAGTCTCTACAACAAATAAAAAAATTAGCCAGGCATGATAGCATGCACCTGTGGTTCCATCTACTTGGAAGGATGGGACGGAGGGATCGCCTGGGCCCAGAGGGTCGAGGCTGTGGTGGCTGTGAGTGTGCTGCTGCACTCCAGCCTGGGTGGCATAGTGAAACTCCTACTAAAAAAAGAAAAAAAGAACAAGGGATGGCACTTGACTTTCCAGATAGCAAAATATACTATAAAGCCATAGCAATTAAAAGAGGTTGGACAGAAAAATACAAAATGGCCAAGAAATCAGCATAGAAAACCGAGGAACATACCCACATGGGTCTAGGGATTTAGAACACAATCAAGTTCCCTCGGTGAGATGACATTGGGTGAGGCTGAGGTGGCCAGACCCGCCCCTGCTTTTTCCTCTGCGTCCTGGGCCCCCAGCTGGACTGCTCCTTCCCAGGCCCGAGGTGGCCAGGCAGGGCCATGCAGCTGGCTCTGGCCCACGGACTGTGGATGGAAATGAAGACTGGGCCTTCAAGACAACCTCTGCACCATCCTCTAACCCGTCCCCTCCCATGAGATCACAGGCTTAACTGAAAGCAAGCTGGGATTCGGAGTGGCTTCCTCAATTCTGTTTACGCTTCATTGTGCTAAGCCTGGGATTTGGGGTCTTTTCAACTGTAGCTAGCTTACTCTGAATAATACAATTGGCTGTCCATCTGGATAGAAATAAATTAGATGCTACCTTCCTCTGTTCGTAGAAACAAAACAATCTAAATAGATTAAACAAAAACAAAACTATAAAGGCATTGGGGAAGTGTGCCATGTTTTGGTGTGTGTGTGTGTGTGTGTGTGTGTGTGTGTGTACCCTTGGGTTAAGAAAGACTTTTTAAAGATAAAATTGTAAAACATACCAACAAACAAATAAATTGGGAAAACTGAGTGCTCCAAAGATTAAAATTTCTAACAACAAAGATAATTAAAAGTCATGTGACAGGTAAGACACTAAAACAAAATGGATTAATATCCAGAAATATTTTTTGATTCCGAAAAATCAGTAAAACAATCCAATAGAAAACATGACACCGAGCAAAGGATATAAGCAGGCTACTCACAAAGAGCATGTAGCAAAGGCTGGAAACATGAAAAGATGCTCAGCCTCATTAATAACCAAGTAAACGCAAATTAAAATAAATACCATTTTTTACCCATCATAACAAATTTTTTGTAACGTTTGTAATTTTTATAATTGATGTAATAATCAGGTCCTTTCCTAATTTAAATGACTATGGTCACTCTGGAAAGCAATTTGTCCAGTATGTACTCATTATTAATGTTCATCCTCTAAGCTTGTGCTACGTAAAATTATATTTATGTTAAAATGTGTACAAAGGGTGTGAATATGTGTGTAAAATATGAAAAGATGCTCAACCTTGTTAATAATCAAGTAAATGTTTCTATTGTTTCCGCTGCACAACAGATAGCACACTGGACTTCTGATTTCCTCTACTGATAGCCCAGACCACTGTGGGTACCCAATAACACTGACCTCATTAAAAGCCTGTGCCACAACCAGAAGACACACAAATGTCTTAAAAGTTCCACATGAAACTGAGCAGAAGCAACTGTGGGGGGGGGAAGTTTGGAGAATTGGTCAAGGGCCATTTTAAGCTTTACCTGTAAGGTCTAATTTTCATAATGATGACATATTCACATACAGAATTAAATATTAAAGAATCCAAATTAATACTTATAACTATTATTATAGTTAATTATAGAATTAAATATTAAAACTTTTTTTAAAAGCCTCGTTGATGCTACTCGGAAGGCTGAGGCAGAAGGATCGCCCGAGCCCAGCAGGTCGAGGCTGCGGTGGCCGTGAGTGGCCGCTGCGCTCCAGCCTGGACGACTGAGTGAGACGACAACTCACACACACACAAATGTCGAGTTGATACACAGACTCTTCCCTTCTGACGTTTGCCTCTAAGCAGACATATCGAGTCTTCAGGAAGCCTTCGGAGGTTCCTGGAAAGGCCACCGGCCCCCTCGTCCGCCTACCGTCTCAGCAGCGCCGGGGGTGACACGTCTGCGCTGCCTTCATCACTCTGGCTGTCGCTGCTGTCAGGACTCGCAGAACTACTACTTTTTTCTGACTTTTTATTCTTTTGCTTGCCTTTGTGTTTGTGCTTTCTGTGTTTCTTTTTCTGTAAAAAAAAAAAGTGGGGAGGAACACTTTTTAATTTGTTTTCCCTCCAATTCAGTACAAGGAAAGGCTAATGAGGCATTTGGTGGTTGGAGTCATTACAAAACAAAATTTTTTTAAAGACCTCATTTAGAGTGAGTGTGAGTCTAACGACATGGACCAGGAGCAGACAGCTGTGCACACTCAGCTGTGCGCATACCATCCCAGCCCGTCCTCCAGTGACAGACACAGCAGGCTCCTATCTTGCCTTGCGCGCTGACCTGTGCCACCTCCCATGAACCTGAATGGCTCATTTCTCAGGCATCTGAGAAACTACACATCGGGATAGCCAGCACTCGAGGAACGCACAGGAAGAAAATGGCAGAACATGGGTGAATCGTGGCCACATGGATGAGAGCAAATGGATCTGGTTTTTAAGTCATCAGCACTCACTTTTTTTTTTTTGAGTTGGAGTCTCACTCTGTCACCCAGACTGGAGTGCAGTGGCCGCTCCCGGCCACCACAGCCTCAACCTGCTGGGCTCCAGCGATCCTTCCGCTCAGCCTTCCGAGTAGCTGGTACTACAGGCACGTGCTACCATACCCGGCTAAGCACTCACATTTTTTCTCTCACTATAAGAGAATGTTAGTCATCCTTCATGCTCAGGAATCCTTGCCTCTGTGGCCAGTAAAGTTGTTTCTCATTTCTTCTGCTGCACACTGGACTTCTAATTTCTCCTACTGCTAGCCTAGACCACTGTGGGTACCCAACAATAGCAATGACCTCATTAAAGCCTGCCATACCCGGAAGAAGACACAGTTGATGAGATAAACAAATGGACAGTGAAAGCACACATTACTCCTGTTCAAGTTTCCTTGACTTCAAATGGTATATGACAGACTAAAATCTCAAACTGTAATGACAGAGTAGTTGAGAAATGTTCAAAATAATACCTTCATTTAATATTGAATGAATAATCAATAAATACTGTTTTATTATTTAATATCCAATCATTGTTCTAAAGTCCTTCAATTCTCTTTTTCCTACTTTTTAATGCCCCCCCCCAAATTTTAAGTACAACTATGCTATAACAAGATGTCTTAGAAAAAAAAGGAGGAAAAAAAAAAGCAAAGCTGAACAAATTAAAATATTCTGCTCAGAAAGAAAAAGTCAAGGGTTTGTATTGAATGTCGACATTTCTGTTCAGGCACAGAGGAACTGTGTGCCTCCGTCTTGGCCACAAGAAACTCTTTCACTGGCATGATGTGCCTGCCACCCTGAAGGCTTATCTGGACGACGGAGCAGGATGTCAGACCCCAGCCCCCCTGCCCCAATCCCGGAAGCCAAGAAGTTCCCTACCTTCTCTTTCTTTCGCCTGTGCTCCTTCTTGGTCTTGTGCTTTTCTTTGTTCTTTTTATGTTTCTCTCTTTGAGGTACCTCCAGTTTCTGACGCACATCTGAAACACAAATGTAATAAACACAGGACCAAAAGAAGAAAAATAAAGACTAACTATAAAAAAAGGAGCTTCCTAAATTACTGAGTTAGGAGTCTACCTTGAAGGAAGAACCCCTGCCCTTGGATTTGCTTCTGCCTCACTGACAAGCACACAGACTAGCACACCCCTTTGTAGCTATGTTTAGAAAGCTGCCAGAGATCACAAAAGGCCCTGTGGTCCAATCAGTATCCTGCCAGAGTCTTAGCTGCCAGATGAGGGGAAGGTCAGACAAGGATGCCCAGGAACCTGTGGTAATTCAACACCTTCAGGTAAGCTCAGACACAGACCAGATTTAGAGACTCAGCTCTGTTACCAGCTCTGTGATCTCTGGTGCAGTGCCTGACCGCTCCAAGTCTCAGTCTCCCAAACTGCAAAATGGGGATAAGAATCATTTCAGTGACACAGAATGGATTGACAGTACCATGCATGTGAGTCCCATAGCCCTGAATCTGACACAGAAATGTCAGCTCTTCTTACACTGGGCTCCCTATACAAAAGCACATTTTATTTATTTATTTATTTATTATTATTTTTGAGTTGGAGTCTCACTTTGTCAACCCCGACTGGAGTGTTGTGGCACACTCCCAACCACTGCAGCCTCGACCTGCTGGGCTCTGGCGATCCTTCCGCCTCAGTCTTCCAAATAGCCAGAACTACAGGCGCGTGCTACCACACCCGTCTAATTTTTTATTTATTGTAGAGATGAGGTTTCGCCAAGTTGCCCAAGTGGGTCTCGAACCCGCGGGCTCAGGCAATCCACTCACCTCGACCTCCCAAAGTGCTGGGATTACAGACTGAGTCACCGAGTCCAGCCTACAAAAGCACATTTTATAAGAATCTGTTTTCCAAGTAGAAGCACAAAAAACAAGCATCAAAATAACACAATGTATGTAATCATTAAAAATAACTAAGGCAGTTGGTCTTAGTGGCTCACACCTGTAATCCCAGCACTTTGGGAGGCTGAGGTGAGAGGGCTGCCTGAGTCCAGGGGTTCGAGACCAACCTGGGCAACATGGCGAGACTTTGTTTTGCCTGTGCACCTGTAGTTCCAGCTACTTGGCAAGCTGAGGCAGAAGGATCCTCTGAGCCCAGCAGTCAAGGCTGCATAGCCATGAGAGTGCCATAACATTCAGCCTGGGCAACAGAAGTAGACTTCAACTCAAAAAAAAAACAAAACTGAAAGAAGTTGCATGTGCCTGGATTCTCCATCTCCAAATTCAGACCATGTTTTCACAGGTCATTAATTTTCAGGTAACCAAACCAACAAAAATTCACAATCCTAGAAAGAACACAGGTCATAAAATCAACTTTTTCCCCCTAAAGAAACATTTCAGGATGCTTCAGAAGTGTGGCCATCTTCTAAACCCAGGTAACAGGTGCCTGCAACTGTCTAGTCCTATAGTTTGTGACATTTTTCAAAATGTGGCCTCCCCAAACTTGTTTTTCTGCTCAGCCTCATTAATAATCAAGTAAATGCAAACTGCTTCCGCTGTGCAGCAGACAGTGCACTGGACTTCTCATTTCTTCTGCTGCTAGCCCAGACCACTGTGGGTACACCCAACAACAGCACTGACCTCATTACTGCTCTAAATAATTCATATACTAAATTAAGTTATTAACTATTACAAGAGAAAGGGACATACATAACTTAGCTTTCGAGTGCTGACACCAACTTTAAACTAACGATCTGAATAAAACTAAGGAGAAATAGATTCACTGCAGTTTTTCAAAACTTCATACTTTTTGCTCTGCTCTTTATCATGTTTTTGAAAGCTGGGTGAGTTACCAAACCAGTATTTATGTGGGGGCCCTGCAGGAAACTATAAAGTGCCCGATGTTATTACATGTTATTTATATGCCTGGGCCACGGTTTGTTCACCTAGGCCTCAGAGATGATAAACCAGTCTAAACATTATAACATGAGATGCAATTTAAGATTGCATTAACCAGAAGTTAACAGATATTGAGGGCGAGGGGTAGACTACATTTACTTCTGAAAGGACAAGTTTTATTATTTGCTACATTAAAAAGAATTTAAATTCCCTTCTCCCTGTAATTCCCTCCCATCTTTAAATGCTAGGTTTTTACTTTTTTATTGCTGAAAGTGGCAAAATGTAAGCCACTTAAGACCCAACTGTAAACATCTGAAAGTTAAAAAGGAAAAGTTTCAAGGTCTCTGAAGCTATAAAGCAACAACTGTCATTCAGACACTAGGTGGAGACAACGGGTTTCAAAACGGAGCTGAAAACAGATAAACCAGAAACAAGGATGTTTGGTGAGTGGGTCAGATGAGATGCGTGGCTATACTGACATCACTAGAGAGTTGTCACATCTCAGGAGACACAGGCTGATGCAAACAGGAGAACCATAGAGCTCTGGACTTACTGGGGCAGAAGACAGGAGGCAGCCGGGGGCCAAATTCCTCTCTCTCATCTATCTGCATCTTCTGTATTGGGAAGGAAGGTGATGGCTCAGCGGGTGCTGGCTGGGGGGCTGAAAGACAGGTATTTATTTCATTTACTTGCCCAAAATGAATGCATCACAGCCTTTCATTAACATTGCTGCCACCAGATAACGTGTTCCCTCGCAGACACTGGAGCTGGGAAGTCAGTCCCACGAAGGCACCTGCGAGCAAGGGCATCGAGGGCTGCTGCACCCATGAGCACACACTCTGACTCCCTAAAACCTGAAGAGTCAAAGCATGGCCCTGAGCAAGGACCGTCTGAGAAGAAATAAAAACTTACACACACACGAGAATGTAAGACTACAAAGGGGGGGGGACCCAAAAAAGACTGGAATCATTTTATGGAGGGTAGGTATTCTAGGAAACTATCGGCCTTAGTGTACTAGCATTGTTGCAAGAGTCTGCATTTGACTTCCATGAATTTTTTTTCTTCTTTTGGAGTTGGAGTCTCACTCTGTCACCCAGGTTGGAGTGCAGTGGCATGCTCATGGCCACCGCAGCCTCGACCTGCTGGGCTCAGGCAACCCTTCTGCTTCAGTCTTCCAAGTTGCAAGAACTACAGGCATGCGCCACCATGCCCGCCTAAGTTTTTAATTTATAGAGACAAGGTCTCACCGTGTTGCCTAGACTGGTCTCGAACCCTTGGGCTCAGGCAATTCTCTCGTCTCTGCCTCCCAGAGTGCTGGGATTATAGGCATGAGACACCACGTCTAGCCTAGTAAATTTTTTTTGGAGATTCTTTCAACACATTTGTCCATTTCATGATAGGTGATTTATGAGCACCCCTGCCCACACCACGCTGAGAGTCCTGCAGGTTTTTTGTTTGGTTGGTTGGTTTTTGGTTTTGGTTTTTGGGGGTTTTTGGGGGTTTTTTTTGAGTTGGAGATTCACTTCGTCACCCAGTCTGGAGTGCAGTGGCACACTCACAGCTACCGCAACCTTGACCTACTGGGCTCAGGTGATTCTTCTGCCTCAGCCTCCCAAGAAGCTGGAACTACAAGCGTGTGCCACCACAACCGGCTACTTTTAAATTTTTATTGTAGAGATGAGGTCTCGCCCAGTTGCCCAGGCTGGTCTCGAACCCCTGGGTTCAGGCAATCCTCTCACCGCCACCTCCCAAAGTGCTGGGATTATAAGCGTGAGCCACCGCGCCCAGCTGGTTTGAGTCAGGGTCTCACTCTGTTGCCCAGGTTGGAGTGCAGTGGCACGCTCACAGCCACTGCAGCCTCGACCTGCTGGGCTCAGGCGATCCTTCTGCTTCAGTCTCCCAAGAAGCTGGGGCTATAGGCACATGCCACCACGCCAGGTTAATTTTTTGATTTACTGTAGAGACGAGGTCTCGCCAAGTTGCCCAGGCTGTCCTCGAACTCCTGGACTCAGGCAATCCTCCCACTCTGCCTCCACCTCCGCCTCCCAAAAGTGCTGGGATCACAGGCATGAGCCCCCACGCCCAGCTGTATCCAGCAGTTTTGGACCAAAACGGCAGGAGCCCCACGCGCCAGCTCCCTAGTCACCCGATCTCACCCCCAGCAACTTGTTTTTGTTTCCTCAGATGAAAAATTATTCAAAGGGAAATGCTTTGCTGACGTGGAAGAGGTGAAACAAAAAACGGCAGACACACTGAAAGGCACCAGAATTGACAGGGTCAAAAACTTTTGAGCAGTAGAAAAAGCATCTCAATAGGCATATTGCATCAAATGAGAGTACTTTGAAGGTGTCTGAAGTTTAAGCATGTAAGAATAAATACACAATTTTTTATAAATAAACTCCAGGGTTTTTTGGGTCCCCTCAAATGTCTCAACTCAGAAAACCAGGGGACACTAATGTCACTCAAAATAATTTATCAAAGGGGGAAAAAACTGAAGATAATTGATCATGTTTAGTGTTCACATTAATAACCTTGTTTTTTAAACAGATTACTATGTTTTCAAGATAGAAGAGATATAAAAATGAAAAATGTTAAGAAAAATATGCATCAAAGTATTAAGAATGGTTATTTCTGGGAAGCAGAATTCTAAGGGACTCAAGTTTTCCATAGTCCTATAGAAATCTTTTAAACTTTTAAAATTCAAATACATATGACTATGTAATCAAACATGTTTTTATACAGAAAAAAGAAATAGGCTGATATTTACAATTACCTAAGAAGAAACAGTACTTTATATTTCTATGAAACATCCTGGTTAAAGGTCCTCAAAAAATACACCCAAGTCCAGCATCGACTGGCAGGAGAAATTCTAGCATCAACTTGGTTGAGAAATTCCATCTACCCACCCGAACTGCTAAAACTGTTCCCACCCCTGCAGGTGCCAGAAGGCCTCTTTTCCTGGGCCTGAACTGGCAGGGGTGACAGACTCCGAACCAACTGTTAGACTCACAGTAACAAGAATGGACACCATGGACCAAGTGCTAATGAGTAACAGGCAATGTCCACCTGATGGTTGATCCAGGGTGTACAATTTGCCATACAGAGAAGAAAGCAGACAGAGCCCCAGTACACTTCATGACCAAATGTTTTCCAATAATCATGGAAGCTTCTGACCAACAAGATTTTTTTAACTATCTTTTTGAATAAAGATTTTACTTTTCTAAAACTCTTATCAACTAGGATAAGTTGGAAAGTCAATATCGTCCAAGAAAGTTACCTGAAAAATATACCAGAGATTTATACCAGATAGAAAAAAAAAAAAATCAGCTATACACAGTGGCTCACGCCTGTAATCCCAGCACTTTGGGAGGCTAAGGTAGGAGGATTGCTTGAACCCAGGAATTCAAGACCAGCCTGGGCAGTATAGCAAGACCTCGTCTCTACAAAAAATCAAAAAAATTTGCCAAGCATGGTGGTTCACCATTTTGTAGGCTGAAGTGGAAGGATCACCTGAGCCCAAGAGGTTGAGGCTGTGGTGAGCTGTGATCCCATGTCATGCACTCCAGCCTGGGTGACAGAATGAGGCCTGAGTCAAAAAAAAAAAAAAAAAGGAAAAAAAAAACTTTGTTGCACTCCAATTAAGAATATAAAAGATTATATTGGCTAGTGTTGATGGCTAATTATCCTGGCTTAAGATTACAGACTAAACAAAGGAGCTGCTTCTCTACAGACATTACCGTTTTCTCCTTTAGACCCCAAATCTGAGATACTGACATACCATGTACCACAGATGATGCGTCCACCAAGCCAGTATCTTGGGGGCTTTTGGAGTGGGCCTCCTCGGTGCCTGCCTGGTCATCCTCACTGTCACCCTCCTCCTCCTCAGAGGATGAGGACTTTTCATCTGAGGAGCTGGCAAAGATGGCCCTGAATAAGTCCATGGACGGACGGCTACTTTCTCCCTCTGTCTGTGAATCCGCATCTCTGTTCACCATCTGTATTAACAGCGAATAAAGAAGAATTAACAATGAATAAAGAAGGTAGGAGGGAGTCAAACACTCTAGAACATACTCACAGACACACACCCACATATGTATGTTGATTCTCAGGTTCATGGGCATCTACTGCCACACACCATCTTACTACACAGTGATCACTCACACAGCATATATTTTTCTGCTGTTTCTGAGTCAAGAACTATAGAATGTGACATGACGTAGAAGCAGCTGAAGCCTCTTTGGAGACTGGTCATTAATGAGACTTGCAAAGGATCCAAAAAAATGTAACAAAGCACAGTGACTGTCTTAGCTTCAAACTCAGAGATTCAAGCAATTTGGCAAATCCCAAACAAAATAAACTAAAAAAATTTATACCCAGATACAGCATAATCAAATAGGTAAAAAACAAAGACAAGTAAAAGTTTTTAAAGCAGCTAGAGGAAAAAAAATCACTTCATTAAAAACAAAGGAACAATAATTTGAATTATTGTAGAGTTCTCATTAAAAACATGGAGACCAGGCTGGGCACAGCGGCTCAGCCTATAATCTCAGCACTTTGGGAAACCTGAGCCTGGGGGTTTGAGACAAGCCTGGGAAACTTGGTGAGACTTCATCTCTATACTAAATAACAAAAAATAGCCAGGCGTGGTGGTGTGTATCTGTAGTTCCAACTGTTTGGAAGGCTGAGGTGGAAGGATTACCTAAGCCCAGCAGGTCGAGACTGCAGTGGCCGTGAGCATGCCACTGCACTCCAGTCTGGGCAACAAAGAATGAGACTTCAACTGAAAAAAAAAAAAAAATGGAGACCGGAAGGAAGTGGCACAAACTTTGTAAAGGTCTAAAAGAAAATAATTGTCAACCCAGAAGTCTATATTCAACAAAAACATTCTTCAGAAATGAAATCAGTCTGGGTGTGGTGGTTCAAGCCTGTAATTCCAGTACGTTGGAAGGCTGAGGTGAGAGGATTACCTGAGCCCAGGGGTTTGAGATCAGCCTGGACAACTTGGCGAGACCTCGTCTCTACAATAAATCAAAAAATTAGGTGGGTGTGGTGGTACGTGCCTGTAGTTCCAGCTACTTGGAAGGCTGAAGTGGAAGGATTGCCTGAGCCCTGCAGGTCGAGGCTGCAATGGCTGTGAGCGTGCCACTGCACTCAAAAAAAAACTAAATGAAATCGAGGCTGGGCGCAGTGGCCTGTAATTGCAGCACTTTGGAAGGCTGAGGCAGGAGGATCGCTTGAGCCCAGGAGTTTGAGACAAACCTAGAGAACACAGCAAGACCTCATCTCTACAAAAAATTTTAAGAGTTAGCCTGGCATGGTGGCAAATGCCTGTGGTACCAGCTACTCAGAAAGCTGAGGTGGAAGGTTCACCTGAGCCCAGGAGGTCAAGGCTCTGGTGAGCCATGAGCATGCCACTGCACTCCAGCCTGGGTGACAGAAGGAGACTCCAACTCAAAAAAAAAAAGAAAAAATAACAAATGAAATAGAAATACAAGACATTCTCAGACAGAGGAAGTTTAAGAAATCAGTAGTTGGAATTGCTCTAAAAAAACCGCTAAAGGAAGTTCCTCAGACAGAAGGAAATAATAAGAGAAGGGAACATAGAACTCAGGAAGGAAGAGAGCAACAGAAATGGAAAATATCTGAGTAAGTAAAATAGAGTATTATCTCCGCATCAGTTATTTTAAAATATGTATTGTAAGCCAGGTGGCACATGTCTGTAGTCCTAGCTACTTGAGAGGCTGCAAGAAAAAGATCAGGTGAGCCTCGGGTTTGTGGTTACAGGGAGTTATGACAGCACCAGCACCACTGCACTCCAGCCTGGGTGACAAAGCAAGAGCCTGTCTCCATGAAAATAAAATCAGCCAGGCTCAGTGGCTCAGCCTGTAATCCCAGCGCTTTGGAAGGCTGAGGTGAGTGGATTGCCTGAGCCCGTGGATTTGAGACCCACCTGGGGAACTTGGCGAGACCTCATCTCTACAATAAATCAAAAATTAGCCGGGCATGGTAGCGCGCGCCTGTAGTTCCAGCTACTTGGAAGGCTGAGGTGGAAGGATTGCCGGAGCCCAGAAGGTGGAGGCTGCGGTGGCCGCCACTGCACTCCAGACTGGGTGACAGAGTGAGACTCCAACTCAAAAAAATAAATAAATAAAATATGTATAATGATTGAAAGCAAACATCAAAATTGTTTGTTGCTGTTTTCAGTGTATATATATGTAATATATAAGACAACATAGGCCGGGCTCGGTGGCTCAGCCTGTAATCCCAGCACTTTGGGAGGCTGAGGTGAGTGGATTGCCTGAGCCCGTGGGTTCGAGACCCACCTGGGCAACTTGACGAGACCTCATCTCTACAATAAATCAAAAACTAGCCGGGCGTGGTAGCGTGCGCCTGTAGTTCCAGCTCCTTGGAAGGCTGAGGCAGAAGGATCTCCAGAGCCCAGCAGGCCGAGGCTGCGGTGGCCGGGAGCGGCCACTGCACTCCAGTCTAGGCGACAGAGTGAGACTCCAACTCAAAAAAAAAAAAAAAAGACAACATAAAGTGGGGAGAGTAAAGGTGCCTATACAGTGGTAAGATTTCTACATTCTACTTGAAGTGGTAAAACATTACTTCTAAGTAGACTATAAAAAGAGAAATTCAGGTTGGGTGCAGTGGTTTACATCTGTAATTCCAGCACTTTAAGAGGCCGAAGCAGGAGGGTTGCTTGAGCCTAGGAGTTCAAGATCAGCCTAGGCAACATAGCAAGAACATGTCTCTACAAAAAAAACCTTTTTTTAATTAGCCAGACACGGGGGTGCACACCTGTAGTCCCAGCTAC
Organism: Carlito syrichta; assembly: GCF_000164805.1. Lineage (NCBI taxonomy): Eukaryota > Metazoa > Chordata > Mammalia > Primates > Tarsiidae > Carlito > Carlito syrichta. The sequence goes on along the minus strand of NW_007064550.1, from coordinate 3,689 downwards.
TCAGGACGCTGATGGAAGGAGGGCCTGAGTCTAGGAGTTTGAGGCTGCAGTGAGCTGTGATTGTGCCACTATACTCCAGCCTGGGTGACAGAGTAAGATTTTGACACACACAAAAAAATTGGATAAAAGATAAATTCATACATGATAATTTCCAGAGCAATCACTAAAAAAAAGACAAGGAGATAGAGCAAAAATAAAGAAATAAAAAAATTCACATGGAATACTAAAAATTATCTAAGTAATCCAAAAGTGGGCAGGAAAAGAGAAAGAATGGAACAAAAATGAAAGGAAACAAACAGAAAACATAATGAAATTGTATACCTTTATCCAAAAACATCAGCAGTTACATTAAATGCAAATGTTCAAAACATAGATTATTGAATTGTATTTAAAAAAGACCCAATGGGCCAGGCACAGTGGTTCATGCCTGTAATCCCAGCACTTTGGGAGGTCAAGGTAGAAGGATTGCTTGAGCCCAGGAGTTTGTGACCAACCTGGGCAACACAGTGAGACCCCATCTCTACAAAACAATCAAAAAATCAGCCAGGTGTGGCCACCCATGCCTGTAGTCCCAGCTACTCAGGAGGCTGAGGTAGGAGGATTGCTTGAGCACACGAGTTTGAGGCTACGGTAAGCCATGATTTTGCCACTGCATTCAGTCTGGGTGACAGAGTAAGACTGACTCAAAAAAAGAGAAACTGCATGGCTCATAAAAACCTAGCATATTTGCTCTCTGGCCCTACACAGTCTAACCCCTGCTATTGAGTAAAGAGGAGCAGGCATACCCACAGAGAAAGGCACAGGCCACAGTCAGCCTGGCAAAGAGAACGTGGAAGCCCCAGTACCTTATCTGAGAGTGATTCTGGTGCATGTTCTTCCTCTCTGCTTACGAAGGGACTGGGCTCTTGTTTAGGCGGACCAACTTTTGATCTAGCCAGACTTAAAAATTCACTAATGGAATCTTCTTTCTTTTCTTGTTTAGCTGTATCCCATCTGGATGATTTTCTTGATTCTGAAAGGCAGGACACAGACATAACTTAGAATTAGCAAGCCAAAAGCAAGTTCTTCACTACTGCTCTATCAATCACTCAGAACGTCTGCACACCTACTACAAGGGCACCATGTGAGGTATTGAGGAGGTGTCAAAGGCTGACACAGAGCCCCACCTCCAGAAAGTAAATGTTCAGACTGTTACAACATGAGCTAAGTGATTAATATGAGCAATGCTCTTAATGGAGAGAGAGTTTGCACCAGGCATATCTTTCGGACTAAACACTCCTCACTTCTGTTTTTCCAGCAGGCTCACGGTTGAGGCCTTGGTCAGTCAGATACCCAAGGAAGCCCTACTCACTCTCAGGATCTCGGGGCTGCAATGCTTTTTCACTTGATGCTCGAACTGTGGGCAATGAAACTGTCTCTGGGAGTGTCAGAAAGTTGAAGACTGAGTATTTGTCGCGCTTCACTCTTGGTAAGCCAACCAAAGTGGACCTGGGAGGTAGAAAAGAAAGATATCATTTTAATAACAACTGCTAGGGTAAAATCTACAACCTACAAATTTTTTCATCTCGCATTTTCTACCAGCTCTTCTACATGGCCCAAAGATCATCTAAGACGTTTTTGCTTCTCAAAGCAACTCAAGAACTTAGTTACAAAAATCAGCCAGGTATAGTGGCACGAGTCTGTAGTTCCAGTTATTTGGGAGGCTGAGGCGGAAGGATAACTTGAGCTCAGGAGGTCAAGACTGTGATCTTGTCACTGCACTCCAGCCTAGGCAACAGAGTGAGACTCTGTCTCAAAAAAAAAAAGAACTTAGAATGGGTGACTTTAGGTCCCATGAGTATTTCCTTATGATGGTAAGGGGAAGAATGTAACTTTCAAAATGGATTTCTATTGAAAAAAGTTCTACTGATAAAAATATACCTAAATCGCTAGGCATATGGCTCACATCTATAATTCCAGCACTTTGGGAGACAGAGGCAAGAGGACTGCCTGAACCCAGGAGTTCGAGACCAGCCTAGGCAATACAGCGAGACCTCATCTCTACAATAACTTTTTTTTTTTAATTAGCTGGGTATGGTGGTACACACCTGTGGTTCCAACTACTTGGAAGGCTGAGGCAGAAGGATCATCTGAGCCCAGCAGTGGCCATGAGCATGTCACTGTACTCCAGCCTGGGTAACAGTGAGACTCCAACTCAAAAAAAATTGTTAAATTGTAGATAGATAGATAAATAGATAGATATAGATAGACAGACAGATACACAAATTTTCTGACCAAGTTTCTGGTTAAACTGGGCATGCTTTCTTGAAGTGTTTTGTTTGTTTGCTTGTTTGTTTTAGAGACGGAGTCTCACCTATGTTGTCTAGGCTGGCCTCAAGCAATCCTCCTGCCTCAGCCTCTCAAGTAGCTAGGACCATAGAGGTTCACCACCATGCCCTACCTCTTGATTTTTTGGTGGTGTTGCTGTTGTTTTTTGGTTTTTGAGCTGGAGTCTCACTCTTGTCACCAAGGCTGGAGTGTAGAGGCATGCTCACGACCACTGCAGCCTCGACCTGATGGGCTTAGGTGATCCTTCTGCCTAAGCCTTCCAAGTAACTGGAACTACAGATGCACACCACCATGCCCGGTTAGTTTTTGTGATTTATTGTAGAGACGAGGTCTCACCAAGTTGCCCAGGCTGGTATCGAACCCCCAGGCTCAGGCAGTCCTTTTACCTCGGCCTCCCAAAGTGCTGGGATTACAGGCTGAGTCACTGCGCCTGGTCTTGAAGTGTTTTTAATCAAATAAAAAGGTGTTTAATGTATAAAGTTAATTAGAAAACATAACTAACATTAAATGCAAATTATATGAGCAGCATAAAAAGGCAGCAAATGAGAGAGGCATATCTCTGTAAGTTGATACATCAGAGTTTCAGAGTTTCAATATGGAATATAGTTTGCTATCGGGATTTTTAAATTTTATTTTATTTATTTATTTTTTTTATTTTTTGGAAGGGAGACTTTTTCAACATTTATATGCAATTGCAATCTCAGGGAAGAAAGAGAAATAAATGAGTAGATGCACTATATTAAGGTAATGATAAACAGTTTTCCAAAAATGAGGAAAACCATCAATCTTTGACTTCAATAAATCCTACAACCTCAAGCTACATAAATACAAAAGAACCCACATCAAAGAACATTATTATAAAATTGAACACTAAAGATAAACAGAAAAAAATTAAGTAAACAAAAAGATATAATCTCGCAAATTCTTATTAAAAAGGAATAAAAAGAGATTATGCTCCTATTACAATAGTATAACATATCCCACACCATCCTAAATGCCATTTATGTCACATTTATTCTTATATTTATTTATGCCATCTATATTTTTATAATCTTCACATACAATTGATAATTTTGATATAACAGTTATTTTTAAAAATTGCTCTCTATTTTCCTTACATATTTATCATTTTCAGGTTATTTTATTTTTTTGTAAATTTTTTTGGTTTTTTTTGTAAATCCAGGTTTATATATATCAATATTTTTAATTTTGATATTGTGGGGTATATCTGGATTTTTTAAAATAACAAATTAAGCCGGGCTCGGTGGCTCAGCCTGTCATCCCGCTCCTTTGGGAGGCTGAGGTGAGTGGATTGCCTGAGCCCGCGGGTTCGAGACCCGCCTGTGCCGCGAGACCTCATC
>NW_007064549.1:55357-56132 GCF_000164805.1 Carlito syrichta | reverse complement strand
CATTCGGTTTGCTAGGATCTTGTTGAGAATTTTAGCATCTATGTTCATCAAAGATATTGGCCTGTAGTTCTCTTTCTTTGTTGGATCTTTACCTGGCTTGGGTATCAATGTGACGTTGGTTTCGTAAAATGATTGGGGGAGAGTTCCATCTTTTTCAGTCACCAGGAATAGGATTGGTATCAGCTCCTCCTTAAATGTCTTGTAGAATTCTGCTGGAAAGCCATCTGGACCAGGGCTTTTTTTTGTAGGAAGTTTTCTTATTACGTAGGTGATTTCCTTGATTGTTATTGGTCTATTTAGGGCCTCAATTTCTTCTTGTTCCAACCTAGGTAGGTTGTGTGATGTCAGAAAGTCCTGCATTTCCTTAAGGTTTTCAAGTTTGTTTCCATACAAGTGTACGTAGTAGTCTCTAATGATCTTTTGTATTTCTTCCAGGTCAGATGTGACTTCTTCTTTTGTGTTTCTGATTATGCTTATTTGTTTTTTTTCTCGTTTTTTCTTGGTCAGTCTAGGTAGGGGACCATCAATCTTGTTTATCCTTTCGAAGAACCAGCTTTTTGTTTCATTGATTTTTTGTATTATCTTTTTGTCTTCTATGTCCTGGATTTGGGTTTTTATTTTGGTGATCTGGATTCTTCTGCTGAAATTAGATTTTTGTGGTCTTGCTTTTCCAGCTTCTTTAGGTGGCTTGTTAGGTTGTTAATTTGTGTTCCTTCCATTTTCTTCATGTGTGTTTGAGGGATATAAACTCCCCTCTTACTACAACTTTCAAGGC
>NW_007064549.1:54014-54780 GCF_000164805.1 Carlito syrichta | reverse complement strand
CGGTATTAAAGTCCCCAGTTATTATGGTGTTAGAGTCAATATCTTTCTTTAGTTTTCCTAGAAGTTGCTTTATGAATGTTGGCACACCTATGTTGGGTGCATATATGTTTAGGATCGATGTTTCTTGTTGATGGATTGAGCCTTTTATCATTATGTAGTGGCCTTCTGTATATTTTTTGATTTTTAATAGCTTGAAGAGTATTTTGTCTGAAATTAAGATCGCTACTCCTCCTTTCTTTTGTATCCCGTTTGCCTGAAAGTTTGTTTCCCATCCTCTTACTTTGAGTCTGTGGGTGTCCTTTCTAGTGAGGTGGGTCTCTTGAAGGCAATAGATTGTTGCCTGATGATATTTTATACATTTTGCCATTCTATGTCTTTTCAGTGGTGCATTTAGTCCATTCACATTTAGGCTAATAATTGAAATGCAAGAGTTGATCCCTGTCATAAGGTTCTTACAGAGTTGTTCCTGTTTGTTTGTTGTCTTTCTTTGGGTTCTGGAGTTGACTCATGTGTGTTTTTAATCTTTTGCCTGTACTCTTGTGAATGATGTTGTTGTTCTTTTTTCGTTTTCTTCTGTGTTCAGTCCTTTCTTAAGTGTTTCTTGTAGAGGTGGTCTGGTGGTAGCGTAGGTTCTTAGGGATTGGATATCTGGAAAAGATTTCAATTCTCCCTCACTAATGAAGCTTAGTTTGGCTGGGTAGGTTATTCTTGGTTGAAATTGTTTATCTTTTAGAACTTTGAAGATAGGGCTCCAGGCTCTCCTAGC